>NC_089789.1:5524114-5666614 GCF_040412425.1 Macrobrachium rosenbergii | reverse complement strand
TCCAAGAAATAAACAGAGGTAATTGCTAGCATACATTATGGAGAATGGAAGTAGTTATCTGTCTTAGGAAGCTAGCAGTAAACGAGGTGGATAAATGAAGAATGAAAGGAAAATGCTAGGTAAAGAGCTGGTTATTTACAACGTAGGTGGGGTTCAAGAGATATTGTAAAATGAAAGAATGCAGTATAGGAAGACAGAAGTTGGAAAACTCCAAAGAACTGGTGAATCAGGTTCACCTTATGGAAGTTAAATGGAGTTTCTATTTACTGTAGGTGTCAAGGGAAATATGGAAGCTGACGAGCGGAACTGCATGCATAAAGTAAGGAGATGGAGGAGGTGGGAAAAGGAAAAATGTAGAAATAATAATGTGATTAAAAGGCTGTCATCAGTGAAACAGTACTATGACGAACTTTAAGCATTTGGAGAGAACTGGAAAGGCTAAGTTTGTGGAAAGGTTTAGAAAATTTAAGAAAGAAAAGGAGACCTATGAAGTAGTATGTTTATGTGAAAAAGGGAGAAAACAAAAGGATCTTCATTTTCATGAAGCATAAAAAATGGCTAAAATAGAATGGCTCTAATAAACAATAAACGTGATGGCCTTTAGGAAAATGGGATTAAGATAGCTTGCAGGTGATGGGGTTTCTGGGAGGTTTTATCCAGAGTTTCTTTCTGGTAGAAAACCACTTCAAGGGAAAGGGATTTTTTAACAGAAAAAGGGAAAACTTCCTTCCGCGAAGTAAATAGTCACTAAAATTACTTAGGTATAAAAAGAAGGATTACGTATTAACAGCAAGAGAAGGCAAGGCAAGGACTGGCTATTGCTCTAAAACGAGGGAAGCCGTCAGCCAGCTATTTCTTTTTTGTCTTTCACTTCAGCTGCTCTCGCTCCTTCTCAGTCCTGTGACAAAAGAGATTTAAGGGGAGCGTTTGATAAAATCGTTTTTCGCTAATAACTCCCGTGTTTTTAATGAATCAGTTTCAAATTTTGTGCCTGGGTTTATTTTTGTATAGGCAAAGGACTGTAACCATAATTTTCGTCTTCCACCCCCATTAGCTGGTAACCCAACCCCCAAAAATTTTTCAAAATGCATCTCCTCCATAACTTCTGCAAACTAAGAGCTCAAATTTACGTGTTAGACAGATATTATATATTAGAACAAAGTAAGAGAGCGTTTTTTTAATTTTTTTTGAATATTTTTCGTTTTTGAAAAACTTCGATTGATTTTTGGAAAAAATTCCCAAACATTTTCGAGGGACAAAATAAAAAACTCTCCATTTGTTTGTAGACAATTTATTTAGCTTTCATTTGCTTTTTGTTTCATTGAGATCGGTGCATTCGTTATGGAGGAGATGCAGTTTGAATGTCGATAACTTTAGTTTTGAGATATCGGCCTTCAAAGTTTTATAACGATATGAGGAGCGGTTGATAAAATCGTTTTTCGCTAATAACTCCCGTGTTTTTTAATGAATCAGTTTCAAATTTTGTGCCTGGGTTTATTTTTGTATAGGGCAAAGGACTGTAACCATAATTTTCGTCTTCCGCCCCCATTAGCTGGTAAACCCCACCCCTAAAAATTTTTCAAAATGCATCTCCTCCATAACTTCTGCAAACTAAGAGCTCAAATTTACGTGGTAGACAGATATTATATATTAGAACAAAGTAAGAGAGCGTTTTTTCAATTTTTTTATGAATATTTTCGTTTTTTGAAAAAACTTGATTGATTTTTTTTTTGGAAAAAATTCCCCAAAAATTTTCGAAGGACAAAATGAAAAAAAACTCTCTATTTGTTTGTAGACAATTTATTTAGCTTTCGTTTGCTTTTTGTTTCATTGAGATCGGTGCATTCGTTATGGAGGAGATGCAGTTTGAATGTCGATAACTTTAGTTTTGAGATATACGATATTTTTTGCTTCTCTGTGTATTTATTTGCTTGCTGTTACACAGTTTGATGTTTTTATGACATATTTGAAAAGCCAAAATATATAACAATAGACTTGCAAAGTAATATAACTTCGCTAAATGAAGCTAGATGAAGCGAGTGTCAAAACACCACAACTTTCGGAAAAGTACAATCTCTCTTGTCGAAGTTCCGACACACCTCTTCAGAAAATTTCTGGTCATATACCAGTAAAGGATTCAACAACTGCTTTTTTTCTATTCCTTGTTCTTTTGATAAAAAGGACACTCACTCGATTCTTATTATAAAGACACCACCGTCCCTGCTCGTACTGCTTTGACTATGGCAGTTTCTTTGCCCACCCCACCACCTTTTATTTGCCGTTCATTAAGTCTACATGGTTCTTCCTTCCTTATCAGGGACTACAGACTCAATGATAGCGGTAATGAAACCTCCCCATGAAAAATGAGGAAAGTACGGGGCAAGTGTCGGGATGTTGATAAATCTATAGGTGTCGCATATTTAAGGGGTGCAAAAGAATGAGCAGTAGGAAAGGTACTGCTACTTTATGCAGAACGCAGGCCGCTTATAAAGTGCCGTGCGGACGTCACACAGAGGAATACAATAGAATTTCGGTGGCCTGAGGTCAATTACTCTTGGCAATAATTACAATGGATAAATACAAGCAATGTAACAATTGAGTTGACAAGGGTCGACATAACAACATTCTAACACATGTACAAAAGAAGCAGATACAAATGAATTGGTAATGGATACAAATTTATATAGGAAAATATGGTTGATTCTGCTTGACTCGATCGTATTAGGAGCGGTATCGAAGAAAACGGGTTGATCATCATAGAAGACTCGCTCAGCTGGGACTTTACAAATACTTGCCCCCAAAGATGTGGGTAACGTCTGATTAATCCAGGTATCTGCTGGGACATTGGAGAGTGCTGCAGCTCCGCGAAGTCAGCTGGGGGTGTGGTGTGAGTGGGAGCAGCTGGCTGTGGTTTTGGCTGATTGCTTTTGGGGGCGGCCACGCGGCCTCCTTTTGGGGAGGCTCGGCTTTGGAGGCGACGGTTGTCGAGGAGGGCGCTGCGTGGTGCCGTCTGCTGTGTCCTCCAACAGATCGGGCTTGAGACGGTCAACCGACACCCAGTCGTCCTTCCCGTGCAGGGTGAGGCTGAACGCTTTGGTGTTCCTCTCGAGCACGCGGAAGGGCCCCCTGTAGGGTCTGGTCAGTGGGGGGCGGACGGCGGCTTCCCTGACGAAGACGTGGGTGGTGGAGGATAGGCCGGGAGGCATGAAGGTTGTTGACCTGTCGGTATGCGTCCGCTGGCAGGGGGCGAACTTCCCGACGATGTCGCGGAGCCTCTGGACTGATGGGTTGTGACGATCTCCCATGACGAGTTCGCCCGGGATTACGAGGGGCTCCCCGTAGATTTTCTCTGCTGCGGATGGGTTGCCGTTGGCTCTGGGGGTGGTTCTCAGTCCGAGGAGGACCCAAGGCAGCTGGTACTTTTAATCCTCAGTGGTGCGGCGGGCCATGAGGGACGCCTTCAGGGACCTGTGGAATCTCTCCACCAATCCGTTGGCTGCAGGGTTGTAGGCGGTGGTGGTGAGGTGAGATGTCCCCAGCAGGCGTGCCAGGGTGGACCACAGCTCGGACAGGAAAGCCGGGCCCCTATCGGTGGTTATGTGGTCCAGGACACCGAACCGGCTGATCCAGCTGGAGAGGAGGGCCTCGGCGCAAGCACTGGTGGTGGCTTCCTGCATGGGCGTCGCTTCAGGCCACCTGGTTGAGCGGTCGACGATCATCAGGAGGTATCTGGCCCCGCCTGATGGGCGAAGGGGGCCTACGATGTCTATGTGTATGCGTCCAAACCGCCTCCCCGGCTGGGTAAACTCGCCTACCCCTGTCTCGGTGTGACGTTCTATCTTGCTGGTTTGGCAGCGGATGCACTGTCTCGCCCAGGCCGTCGCGTCATTCCGCATCCCGTGCCAGACAAACTTCTCTGCCAGCAGCTTGGCCGTCGTCCTGCCGGAGGGGTGGGGCAGCCCGTGGATGACATAGAACACCAGACAGCAGCGGGAGGCGGGCACCAGCGGGTGAGGCTGGCCGGTGCTTACGTCACACAGCAGTTTTGGTCCCCCAGGGGCGAGGGTCACGTCCTTCCACTTGAGGGACGTGATGGCAGTGCGGTAGACTGGAGCCTCTGGGTCGGTGGTCTGCTCCTGGGCAAGGTCCTCGTTGATCCTGAGCTGCACTGCATTGAGCTCGATTCTGGAGAGGGTGTCTGCTACAGGGTTCTTCCTGCTGGGGAGGTACTTGATTGAGCATGTGAACTCCACGATGGCCGCGAGATGCCGCTGCTGCCTGGAAGACCATGCGTCCCCCTGCTTTGTGAAGGCATAGACCACCGGCTGGTGGTCCGTCCAGATTGTGAAGGGCGTACCCTCCAGGAGGAACTTGAAGTGACGTACCGCCCGATACACTGCACAGAGTTCCCTGTCGAAGGTGCTGTAGTGGGCCTCCGTGGGGCTGAACTTTTTGCTGAAGAAGGCGATGGGCTGGGGGGCACCGGCGATGATCTGCTCCAGGACAGCCCCACAGGCGACGTTGCTGGTGTCCGTCATCAACTGGAGGGGGGCGTTGGGGTCCTGGTGGACCAAGGTAGTTGCCTCGGCGACGGTGGCCGGTCCCCAAATTAAGGATTTCGGTTGGCCCTTCAGGACCTCTGTCAGTGGGGCCATGGTGTGTGCGACCCTGGGGATGAACCTCCTGTAGTAGTTGACCATCCGGAGGAATTCCTGTACGGCCTTGACGGAGGTAGGGGTAGGGAACCTGGTGATGGCTGCGACCTTTGATGTGAGTGGACGGACGCCCTCCGGGAATACCTCGTGGCCCAGGAAGTCAGCTTTTTCGACGCCGAAGGTGCATTTGTCAAACCTGACGACGAAGCCGCCTGCAGGACCATCCGTATGTGTCGCAGGTGCTCTTTGGGAGATCTGGAACGAATTAGAATATCGTCCACGTAGCAGATGCAGAAGTTCAGGTTCCCCAGGATGCTGTCCACCAGCCTCTGGAAGGTTGCCCCCACGTTCATCAGGCCAAAAGTGGAGAAGGCAAAGACTTGGGACCCGAAGGGCGTGATGATGGCAGTTTTGGGGATATCCTCTGGAGCAACTGGTACCTGGAAGTAAAATTTCAAAAGGTCTAATTTAGAGAATATTTTGGCCCAGTGAAAAGAAGCCGTAAGATCTTGCATGTTTGGTAGAGGGTAATGATCAGGGGTGCTGCAGGGTCTCCAGGAGCCATCCGGTTTCTGCGCCATGTGGGGAGGGGGGGGGGGAGGCCCACGAGCTGGAGGCCTTCGTGCATATGCCCATCCTCTCCATCTCAGCGAAAGCATCCCTGGCCTCCTGAAGGCACCGAGGGGGAAGCCTTCGGAACTTTGCGTGTGTTGGGGGTCCCTTCGTCTTAATGTGGTGGTAGATTCTGTACTTTGCCGGGGCCCCGGGTATCTGGTGCAGCTTGGGCTTGAAAACGTCGCAGAACTCCTTTAGCAGCTGGGCGTACTGGTGTGGGGTGGCGGAGCAGATGGTAGGCACGCTGGGTCCCGGTGCCAGGTGGAGGGACTGGCAGGAGTCAGTGTCTAGGAGGTGCTTGCGACCGACGCCGACTGCCAGCCCGAAGTGGGCGAGGAAATTCGCGCCCAAGAGTGGGGTCCTTACGTCCACGACGATGAATTTCCACTTATATCTCTGGCCAAGGATAGAGATCGACAGGAGCCTAGTGCTGTAGGAGAGGATTGGGGACCCGTTGGCAGCCGTCATGAAAGCAGCTGGGTCTGGCGGGTGTCTGCGGTCCTCCCTGGATGGTGGAAACACTGATCGAACGGCCCCAGTGTCGACCAACCCTAATGGTTTTGGGCTCCTGGGTTCCTCTGCTGCCACGGCGGCCTGTTCTGTTGGTTGCCGCCTCCCCCGTTTTTTGGATGGGGGGTTGGCAGTTCCGGGCATCCTTGCCATACCGCTGGTGGTAGTAGCAAGGCCCTGGTGGGTTTTTCTTGTAGTGGTACGCTGGCCGTGGGTGTGGGGATGCCCGCTTCGCTGCCCTTGCGGAGTCGGTCAGCCGCTGCGCCGTCCTGGTCAGGTCCTCGAGCGGCATGGTGTAAGGGTCGAGGATCTGGGTTCGGACCTCCGGGAGGAGCTGACGGAGGAGGATCTCCCTCGATAGGCTAATCCTCGACTGCCCACCGCTGCAGAACATCCTGGAGACTTGGGGCGTGATCCAGGACCTCCTCACCGGGAAGGGTGAGGAGGTCCTGGATCACGCCCCAAGTATCCAGGATGTTCTGGTCATGCCACGGGTTGTTGACGAGGTCAAGGGCGCGGGCGGCCCTCTTGGAGACCAGCAGGGAGCAGGTCTCGACGAGAGAGGTTTTTTAGATGCTGGTAGGTGACGGGGCATGCGGCAGACACCCAGGGGACAAGCTCTCTGTAGACCTCCTCCGGTAGGGTGTTGATCACGGCGTCGGCTTGCAGCACCTCGTCAGTGAGTCCCGCCAGTCTGAACTGTCCCTCAACCCTGTAGAGCCATGATGATGGGTTGCTGTGCGTGAAGGGTGGCAGCTTTATGGTGAGGGCAGATTTAGTCCGCTCCGCCAGGATGGGCAGCGAGTGGGGCCCGGGTAGCGGCATGGAGGAGTGTGTGATTCTTGGCATGGGGGAGGGCGCGAGTGGGATGTGAGCGAGGTAGATGTCTGAGTCCACGAAGTTCGCGGTTAACTGTGCGTGGGAGGGAATGTCGGCGTCCATACTCACTCTTGCCCCCTTAAATGGAGTGGGGTACTCACGTCAATACGGTATGCACTTGGGAGCGTGCCGTGTGTGTCCGCTAATGACGCTGGTGATTTGCCGATGAGAGTCAGCACGCCCGAACGATGGTTACAGTGCTGTGTTTAGTCCATTAGGGACGTGGGGAAGTTCATGGAGCCAAGACTAGGTCGCCGTCTGAATCCGCTAATGGCTCCGGGAACCACTCTGGGGTCACCACTTTAAGAGGTGCAAAAGAATGAGCAGGAGGAAAGGTACTGCTACTTTATTCAGAACGCAGGCCGCTTATAAAGCACCGTGCAGACGTCACACAGAGGAATACAATAGAATTTCGGTGGCCTGAGGTCAATTACTCTTGGCAATAATTACATTGGATAGATACAAGCAATGTAACAATTGGGTTAACAAGGATCGACATAACAACATTCTAACACATGTACAAAAGAAGCAGATACAATGAATTAGTAATAGATACAAATTTATATAGGAAAATATAGCTGATTCTGCTTGACTCGATCCTATTAGGACTGGTATAGAAGAAAACGGGTTGTTCATCATAGAAGACTCGCTCAGCAGGGACTTTACACATATGGCGGTGGAGGAAAATGTGTAGAAGACGTGGAATTACTTATGCAGAAAAAGGGATACAATGTACGAAGACCAGGCAATAGAAAACATTTTGTAGGATACTTTTCAAGGACAAAAAGCAATTACAAGATCATAATGCATATTCTTGATACCTAGAATCAAATTATGTTATTACCTGTTTCATAATTTATTTCAGCAGCCCAGTAACAGTATATATATATATATATATATATATATATATATATATATATATATATATATATATATATATATATATATATATATATATATATATATATATATATATATATATATATATATATATATATATATATATATATATATATATATATATATATATATATATATATACTGTATATATTATATATATATATATATATATATATATATATATATATATATATATATATATATATAATATAATATAATATATATATGTATATACATAACATTCTTGTAGAAGATTCGAAAATGTATGCCCTTAACTCGTGGAAGGATACGAGTAATTTTGCATATCCTTTTAGCACGAGGAGTGAACGCTCCACCAGCTACAAAACATACTCAACCCCTGAGAGGGATGTGACAATTTCATAACAGCTTTTGGGCGGGACAAACTGCGTCATCACCAGTTAACGAGCGTTTCTTAGTCTCTGGGAATGGCATAAGTATATCTGTGTGCATAAATTTTTAGGTAGAATGAAAGACGGCACAACAATCCACAGATCATCTTGCACCATTTCATATGTGCATTCTCACAGGTCTGTTAGGAACAATGAATGAGCATTAGCACTCACACAACAGGTCTCGTACTTTAGGAGGGGTGTGAGTGTTTCTTGGTCTCCTATACACGGTTAACGATTTCTCTACCAATTAAACTTGAATTTATTGCAATACGTGAAAGTTATTGGTAATCTTTTAGTGTTTTAGACAGCAATTATGATCTATTCCTTTTCTTTCAGAGGGTGTTTTGCTCTTTTGAGTGGTTATCAGTGTTTCTTTCTGTTTTGGATAAAACTGCATTATTCTTATTCCTTTCAATGAGGAATAATAATCCTCCAGGTACATGGCTTTCCTTTCCCCGGATAAAAGCTATGGACAATTTCTGCCCAATGGAACAGCGACAGGAATTATTGGGAGCTTAGCCAGTCGGAAATTTACCTTCGGTTGTGCAGCACTAAGCATATCAGGTACGTTTTCGGGGAAATTGGCTGAGATTTGATTGGAGTTCTATAAAACATTTCTGTTAAGGTCTGGTAATTTTAATCGCGAGTTTTGAAAGTTTGAAACATACGAATTTTAGATAGGAACCTTTCTCTTTCATAGCATTTTTTTTTTTCTTTTTTACGTTCCGTCCACAGAAGAGCGAGAAAGGGTTGTTGACTTCACCGCTCCGACCGTGTTTTCCAGATACATGCTCTTCTCAAGGTTTCCAGAGAAGAAAAACACAGCATTTGCGGTCCTTAACCCCTACCAGCTTCAGGTATGCACAAATCACCTCGAGCGATGAACCTCTATTCAAAATTTCGATAAAAGTGATGAAGGACATTTCAAATGATTAGTATATACGAGTGATGAAACCCACCCTATAAACAACTATAAGTTCATGTAACTTACGTCCGATTTATTAATTTAAAAAGCTGTACCCAAACTATTTTTCATAACTTCAGTTTCTACTTTAATGGATGACTTGCACCATCTACAAGTTTCAATGAACAGTCAGTCATGTCTGATGATATAATTTTTTTTACGAAAAAATGTTTTGAGAACACTACAAAATTTTTCATGGTTTTAATGATTCAGCGGTAAGATAGGTACAGGGTTGGTTTCTTTGTGTGAAAGTAGACTTTCAAAGTGAAAGAGTGCTACGGAAATTCGGATCTGGTCACTCTGGTTGAAAACTCGAGCACCCTGATTGCACTGCCCCCTGTTTTCTTGTCGATCCAGACCTATGGATGATCAAGCATGAAACGTCCAATCTCGAGTCAGTCCGGCTCCAGTAAATAATCTATATATTTTTTCCTTTCTAAACATCATCATCGCCTAGAGCGCAGAGTGATGTAATAGCCCTCTGTGAAATTCTGCAGCTCATATCTCATTATGACGTTTATATATGTAACTTAAAAAATTTCCCTTATGACATCATTTCCAACTCTGTCTTGCCATCTGACTCCTTCCTAAAGTTTTAGTCTCAGATCAACTAAATGTTAGATTAACTTCAATGTTATATCTTAATTTATGTCCATATAGCAAGATGAATCATGTCAGACTTATGTGTAATTCTACTTTCGTATGCAATTTCAGTCTATTTAATTTGCAGATCGGATTCAACCTGTTCAGTGTTTGATTTGATTTTTTTTCTTGTCTTTCACTAAACTCTAGAAAAAGAGAACCAGTATTGGCTATTTTTGCTCCTAAATAAAAGTGCCTCGATATTGAACTTCTCAGTTCCAGAGGTCCATTATTCCTGATACCGTTGGACTGTGGAAAAGCCTCCCTGAGGGTGTGCAATTGGAACTTCAGAAGTTCAAGCGAAGATGCAGTGCATTACTACTTTAATACAATTCTCCCTGTATTTTGGTAATTAATTACATTTTACTTACTTATTTACTAATTTGTTAATTCATCTGTGTTTATAATAACCTATTTCCTCTTTCTGTATTTTTCATTACCTTATGTTACTTCTTTCGAATGAATACCATATTCTTTGGAAGCCTGAATTTCAAGTCAATGGCCCCTTTTGTGGGCTTGTTCCATATGAATAGGGTTCATCTTCAGAACAACAACAACAACAACAACAACAACAACAACAACAATAATAATAATAATAATAATAATAATAATAATAATAATAATAATAATAATAATAATAATAATAATACATTAATGATTCCACCTCATGCATCCTTTCACCCTTTGTGCATAACCTTTCCTTATTACTTTTGGTTCTTCTTAGATTTATTTCGAATCTCATGTCTTTAGATATCTTGTCTGTCGCCTTTCTATCGTCACTCCAGCTAAACCACCTGTTTGATCTTCGACCACTCTTTTCATTACAAAATCTATGGAGGAAAAAAAAAGTTAAATGAAATCCCCATGTATCATCCAGTGATAACATGAGTAGTAGTTGCAGTGAAATTTATGTAGTGAATATAGTTAACAAAGAATGACAACTACGTAAAACTATATTCTCGTTTCATGTAACAGGCTTGGGTTTTTCTTTCTGCCACTGTTCTGCTCATTGGACCAATCACATTTTTGGTCTCGCTTATAGTCAGAAAGTACCGGGCAGATGATGCTGGAAAGAGTATCCAGTGGTACTCTTTCAACATGTTCCGCAGTATCGTCAATCAAGGGAACGACATTGAAACTGAATCATGGTCCATGAGGTTTATTCTTTTCGTCTGGTTTGGCGTCTGCCTCGTGTTTTCAGGTAAGTTTAATATTTTGGATACAGTACATTTCATCTGTTTCGGTGTCTGTGGTGCTTAATATGTTTTCCCTTTCCAAAAGGAATAATAGTAAGTAAAAACGAATTATATGAACAAATAGCAGATAAAAACGAATTAGGCATGGATCATTTTTCCCCGGCCCTCTGGGCGCCAGGTGGTTTGATGCTGGACTTCTGAGCGCCTGTCACTTGGACAAGTAAACATCTGGGCCTATGAAGATTCATGCAAAATTCACAACTAATCATTTAGGTCTATTTATTGAAATTCTGAGTTTTAGCATACCGGAAGGAGATAACTCTTACAAATATACTCTTACTTAAAACATAAGAATATAAGAGCAACAAGGAATTATCTATTTAAAGATGAAACTCTGAAAAGTTTTAAATCTGTAATATAACTTTATTTAAAAATATGATTAAAAGGGTTATTCTGTTCATCACTAAAAAAAATGTAATGAAGTTTTGTTTACTTCTTCAGTTGGTGATTATGAGTAAGGCTTCCAAATTTCAGCACAGGTCCACGCATTCTTCCCTTTCATATATCTTCCTTTCTGCACTTCACTAATCCCATCGATTCATTTTCACACGGGAATTTGCATGCTAAGTTCATATTATAATCGACGGTGTCTGAGCAGTTTGTCCATCTAATATGTCCCAAATCTCGTGAGAAAAGCGAGGAGTTTGTCTTCCAGTACCTCACCTGTCTTGATAAAAAAAAAAAAATTTATCTTCAGACCCTTTGAGCAAACCCTGAAGTTCTTATGGCAATTAGTTCGACTATGGCATCCATACACAGCATTCGTGAATTATGTTCAGAGGTATATACCAAGGCTAAGGCAATAATCATCCTAGCTTTTAAATCGAAAATCACTATCCTATCGGGGCCTAGTCCAGTGTCACAGTGAAAAAAATTTTCGAAACTCTCCTGGTTAAGGGACCTATATTCTTTGGCTTTCTGGCAGAAAAAGTTGTAAATCGGTTGGGCTGGTGTAGGGCGCTTATCCCTGACTTTTTCTTTCTAAGCATTATTTTCTTCTAAAAAGAGAAGTCTGCAATCCCAGCCAGACTAGCTTTAGATATACAGTATCTGTCAAGCCATCGTTAAGTGCAGCCGCTCTAGCTACTGTACAGTATGTGGCCCTGCTTTACGCTAATTCTTTTTTCTGAACGCCAAAACATTATCTCCATATCTATCGGTTGTTCTTGCTCGGCCAAAGATGTTGATGAGTCCACACATATTTTTCCCCTGTTTCTTTAATACTTCCTTGGTAATCATATGGATAAAACAATGTTACTGTACTTACTCGTTGGGGGTACAAAGTAAGAAACACTTGTATCAGCGCACCTCCAGCCAGCTAAATTGCTACCGAGGATTAATTTTTTTTCCACTTGAGCTCGCCAAACAAATAAAAAGGAGCGGCTATTTATTGTTGCTCTTAGTCATAGGCCTACTTTATCATGTAAACGATAACTCTAGTTCCATACCTTCGTATGGTATACCAGTGTTACAAATGCGCCAAAATGCACCAGAGCATGAATATAGATTATAAAAACTTCATTTGCATGTAAAAATGTTTTCAGCATGATACAACAGGCCACCAATTGAGCAACTACATAGGAAACTTAGTTCATCCAGCATAAATTGCAATAAAAGCCCCTTTTTGTACATTTCAGTGCTTATATGAAAAAGATAGAAAAATCCTGTTCAACATTTCTTTTTTATATCAAAGACATAAATAGGTACACGCACTGGAGAAAGAAAGAAAGAAAATGCATATTACTAAGCCTGAGAATAAGCTGAGAACAACTTCCCACCAGCAGTTTCTTTCCAGCTCTGTACTCTGGAGTGCTGACGGCTGTGCTGGCCGTCCCTTCCTACGAGACTCCCATCGATTCCCTGAGTGATCTTCCCAGAGCCACCAAGGAAGGATTCACCTTCGGCTTGGTGGGAGGCAGCAGTTATGAGGTCCTTTTTAAGGTACATGTCTCCTGTGCAAGCTGTTATTTACAATGTATATTTTTGTATCTGAAATATTTCAAAAATAAACAAAGTTTTTTACACTAGTGATCATAGCAATCTTTATGAACAAAGGCATTCACTTTGAGATAATTCATGTGTTCCATCTGTCTTGTCTACATTGTGTCATTACACGGATTCAGGGTCGCTCAGTTCCTCAAGACATTTTTTAATACGACTTTTTCTTCCTTTTTTCCTCCTAATTCCTAAGACGCTCGCTTTATACACGTTTGAATATTTCTTTTTTACTAATCCAGCGAAAATAAACAATCACATTTCATCTCGTTTTTTCTTTTCTGCCATTCGTAATTTTTACTCTAGAATCATATAAAGTACAGGTTATTTCAATTCTCTCCAAGTTTTAATTAGTTTTTAAAATTATTCACGAACATTCAAACTAAGTATCACTTTCAAAAAGCAAGATAAGGCTTAACATGAACTCATAAACAATAACTTTGATACCGAGTTCAGATTCCATTAACACCAACGGATGAGTATTTTCCTGCATAATAAACTTTTGGCGTAATTTAGAAAAAAGTATTCTCGAATGAAATCTTATCGCTACAAATATTAGCTCTCTCTAATTTCGTCGCGCATTCTCCTAGCCCCTGCAATCGTGATTAGATTTTTTCGATTCCAAATAACGTTTAAAATATAGATACATAAATATGTGAGTTGATCAATTCAAATATATACAGTATATATATTGTGTATATATATATATATAAATATATATATATATATATATATATATATATATATATATATATATATATATATATATATATATATATATATATATATATATATATATGTGTGTGTGTGTGTGTGTGTGTGTGTGTGTGTGTGTGTTAAGTGACCCTATCCCAGGTCAAATTGGGTCATCTTTTATTGCTGTATCTGTTTTAAGAACAGAATAAAAAATCTTACTTTCCTAAGACGTCTCTGGTAGCGGTGGCTCCCTGGGTCAGCAAATTCCTTCTCCTTTGTCGACTCCTCTCGCTAAACTTATTCTTAAACAAAGGCCTACTGAAATTAAACACTGGCGTACAAAACTAGACTTTACTTGCAAATTTAACGAAAGTGATTCAGCAAAAGTTACGATCATGAAATGGAGTGAATTCCACCCCCTATAAATGGAAATCATCACTAGAGGAAATTCTGATTCACAAACATTCAGGTTAAAGTTTCTAAACCAGCTAATACTAGTGACTAACCCCCCTGGTCACCAAACAAAGTAATATGGTCATAATTATTCTAGACCACAATAAATGTCATATAGTATGTAAAGAATAACACCACTTCCAACATAATCATCCTAACAAGATGAACCCAGAATTCCTGTTGAAAGAAACATATCATATATTAAAAACTGAAATGGTGTTAAATGTCATTCATATTCAAAACAGAAAAATGCACAATGGAGACACAGAACAGGAAAATGCATAAGGGAGACACAGTGGAATTTCACTGCAGCACTACTAGGTCTTTCCACAAAATGTATGGAAAAGATATAAGTGTTCACGAGCTATGGTACTCACTTTCTATGGCGACAAATAACAGACTTTCCAGTGGTGATCTTCCAACACTTCACCACTAACCAAATCGGACCCAGTCTTAAAATGAAGTCCCCCTGCAAGAGCCTTTCCCCCTGTTAATACACCATAAGGGAGTGCCACACACATACGCACTCACTTAATCCACTTCTTTCGGAAATGTGATGACCCTGGTTCAATGTTCGGAGATCACACTGTCTCCATGCACTTAAAACATGATCAAAAGCTCTCTGCATCTAACTGTGCAAACCTCCAATGTCATCACAAATGCACCTGCAGTGGCAGTGTCACTGACAGGCCAGCACATAGTTCGTCCAAAGTCATCCGTCACTTAATAGGAGCTCGGACCACCTGCCACTAGGCAACCCCACCCAGGTACGATAACTGTCCAGTCGAAAGTTCAGTAAGGGCCAGCTCCACAATCATATCAAAACATATGCACTAAATATGATTGTTATTCCAGTAACAATTCATTATAGAACGCATCGCTTGATGTCTTGCATTCTTGATGGTCTACATATTCTGGACGGCTTGCAACTGTACAAGCCCATACTTCTCTTCATATTTTGAATTCCTTGCGGCGCTCACGAATCCTTTGTGCCAAACAGATGCCTCCCAGCAACAATGGTGATTTCTAGATGTCCTGCCTGACATCTCTCCAAAAAACCCTGGATCCTCTCATGAAGGCGCAGACGTAGAAACCTGCAGGCGTAACGTAGACGGCCCCATATCTAACTTGTATCAGATGAGACTCATAGAAGTCACTCATCAGGTGCTGCTGTGCGGAAGTGGTGTATAACATAGGTTGGTCATGTCGACACAACCCAAACAGGTATCTAGTCTACTCACTATGCCATACTATTATTGAAATATTAAACCCACTATGGAAAAGGTCATATGGTAAACTGTGAAACAATTCCAAGTTGCTAACTGGAATTTCCACAATCAACCCACTATCAGGTACAATAACTTTAAGATACTACCCATACAATTTCTTCCCAGCAAAAAATTACCTGAGAACCCTACCAATATACTGAATTCATTAAAGGTAATTCTAAACATCCGAGAAGTAAAATATCTCGTAATGTCATCAAAGTTTTACCCTGGTTAGCAAATACTGTCGATACCTGCTCAATTCTCAGCAAAATAGCAATTGACATACTAGCAATCGCTCCTATGATCATAACTACAATTACCAATGGCACAGCCCTCTTGATTCTAAAAGAGAACTGAAAAGTCTAAACGCCTAAATTTGGAAGCCATACTAAAGTCTTCCTAATCCTATCCTAAACCCTAACTGGTTTACTCAAACCCGTAACAGATTAGACTGATTCCGTCTGATATGCAAATTAACCCCCCTACCGAAAAAAACCCTAAGCAACAGAGCTTTATTCTGAAACTCTATACTCAAAGATATTGCATCAGACGACAACTACACATCATAGTATTCATACATAACAACACACAGGCCTAACCTCACTACAAAATTAGCCCATGTCACGACTCCCAAAGTCATGTGAATACGAGACTTCAGCATAAAAACAAAAGAAAGAATCTCTAATATATCGATCTTGAAACGGGAAAGAAAAAATTCATATATCTATAAAACCCTATGGTATTTTGCACTTAAGTTCAACTAAGTATTGCAAAAGAGAGAGAGAGAAAAAAAACTGAACTCTGACAATTAAATATTTATATAACTCTAAGGGCCAACGTCCTCCCCAATTAAAAAAAAACTACCAGTTACGCCCATTTAAAACCCATTAAAAAACAAAGAGAGAAAAAAAGAGAAAGAAAAAAATGACCCTAACCACACTACAACACAGGAATTAACTCATATTTCCCATTAACCTGTCTTTTTAATTTTAGATATATGTGTCAACCGAGACACAACCGTGTTCATCACGAACAACAAATCTATTCTTCTTTTTTACTTCTACAACACGAAAAGGACCTTCAAATTTAGGACCTAATTTATAGTTCAATTGATTCCTGGCATTTATTTTCACAAATACCCCATCTCCCACAGCAACTTTAACTCTATCTGGTTTTTGCTGGCTCCTATCTATCATGTTTCGCGTTTTCACTTCGAGAATCCTAGCAAGACATGCATATCTCTCTCAGCTGTGGAGACAAGCAACTTTGATCGCTTCATCACCCGATAGAATAGGCAACAAATCGAACGCGCCCCGCGCTGGGTAACCAAACAGCGCTTCATTGGGAGACATTCCAGTGGTATCACTAACCATAATATTGATGCTATGCTGCACCTGTGGAATATATCGATCCCAATTTACATCATTTCCCCCAATGGTCATCCGAAGAGCTTCAATGACCTTCCTATCTGCCCGTTCACACATACCATTACCTTCTGGTCTATAGGGAATAATAGTGACCTTCCGAATGCCCATTACATCCGCAAGACACTCTAACGTCTTGTTCACAAATTCTCTCCCTTTATCTATAATCAAAACCTCAGGAACTCCATAACAACAAATATACCTATTAAAGAATGCGACTGGCACCTCTTCCACTGTTTTATCCTCAAACGGAAAAATCTCTACGAACCTAGTTAATTCGTCAACAGCCACCAACAGGTGCCTATGGCCATAACTAGATTCACAGAAATTGCTCAGAAGGTCTGCTAGGAATCGGGAATGAATCCAATTTACAAGAAATGACCCTTGATGGCTTACACGCATTACAAACTGAACAACTTCTCATAAAGTCTTTCACTGACGTGAACATATTCTTCCAAAAGAATTGTCCCCATATATCCTTATACGTTTTCTCAATCCCCAGATGCAGAGAACAATATCCAGCACCGTAGGCACTAAACCCAGTCTCAAAATGAAGGGAGTTGAGGAATAAATATTCTTGTTCCCAATCTCAGCAAATAAATCTGGCATACACGCCACAGGGTAGCGATCAGGAATGGTTTTTTCGTTCAACTTCCTAAAGTCCACACAAACTCAGACTGAACCATCCTTCTTAGGCACTACCAACAACGGAAAATTAAAAGGCGAGGAACTGGGCCTAACAATGCCTTCTTCCTCCCACTTATTAACCTCTTGCTCCACCTGTTCTCTAATCTTAAAAGGAATTCTATATGAAGGAACAAAAATAGGCTTATTCTTGTCCTCCACCTGAACCTTATGTTCTAACACACTTGTTAATCCTAACCTATCCCCTTTGAGTGCGACTATGTCCGCAAACTCGGCCAGAACATCTTCTACACCCTCAGCATATTCTTTATAATCAGCATTGGCTAAATGCTCCTATAAACCTACCTTCTACCCTGTAACTCTGCTTCTGAAAATCGCATATGTCCCTGACAATAGCCACTGAATTATCTTCATTGACCCAGTCAACAAAGTCGATTGCATAAATACCCCTCTGATAATTGCGAACTGAATCATTACAGTTTAGCAATTCCACCCCAGTATCCCCTGAACTCGATACCTTGTTTATAGAACCTGTACACACTACCCCCTTCAGCTTCTCACTGCACTCATCCACATATACATCTGTCTGGATTTATGCACTCCTTTCACTCGAACTTTCACCATAACAACCATACCAGGACCAAGAACCACATCATCCGACAAAACCCCCTTAGAACATTTCTTACACACCGACATATGTTCAACATCCACCTGCAGATCCTCATGTACACCCGATCCATCCTCATCCACCACACTCCCATACGTCCCCTCATAGGGCACAAACACCCCAGGTACTTCCACGTTTATACCACATACCCCAGTATGAATTGAGATTTTCCGTCTCCGATATGCTGGATGACCCAGTAACAAAGTATTCCCCAAAGCATCCCCTTGTATAACCAAAGATGGTTCTGTAAAAGTTCTACCCCAAGAGATAAATTTACATCTACATATCCCAAAACCCGTGACCTATTTGCTTGAACATTGCATACAGTTCTTTAGCAGGTCTCAAAGATTGTTCGGAAAACATCTATCTGAACAACTCAATTCATCAGAGTAATAGAGCCGCCTGTATCTACAAGAACCCTTACATTTATCCCATGCATAAACCCATTTACAACTGGCTTTGACTCTGAGGGTTCCTCCAGTAGTCCTACATCCCAAGAAACACCCATCTAGTTTTCCTTTACAACTGATCAGTCTTTAGACAATGTCCGCCGATCACAAGATTCCCTCGAAAAATTCGTGTGAGGAACTTTCTTATCTGAGCTACCAAAGTTCTGAAATGCAGGCCTACCATTATACTGTCTTCGAGATAGACAGGACCACCAAGGATGACCATAACTCTTACGACTGCCACAACATTTAACACGGCAAAATCTCTTAATGTGTCCCTGCATATTACAATGAAAACAACGAACCCGTGGGGTCCGAGAACTCAAGCCAACCATCGACCTTTGGCTATTCCAAATTTCAACAAAACCCTTCAAACAGTGGACTGAATCTCCACGCCCTACACAACCATGGGCTGACCTAAGGAATCTCTGATCAGTATTTCCTCTCCTCATTTTTGCAGCCTTCTTCTTCGTAAATAAATCCATTAACTTATTCTTGGCTGATCACAAATGCAAAAATTTCCCAGATCCTGCGAAAGGACACCCATTACAGAAAAAATACACGAAAAAATAATTTCTCCGGAAAGAATTCCCACGCAGTAAGAAACCCAGAATGTTAATTCCCTTTACTCTAACAATTAATCCCCAAAACTAAAAAGAAAGTACTAATCAAAAAGTACTAATCAAACCCACCATTAGAGAGAGAGAGAGAGAGAGAGAGAGAGAGAGAGAGAGAGAGAGAGAGAGAGAGAGGAAAAGAATTCATTCGCCTCCCTCGCCTCAATGCAATACCCTACTCCCCCTCTTATCCCATCCGAGGCCTGCTGAAGCCCACAGAAAAAACGCTGTGCCAAAACTTCGAAGAGACAAGCTCGCTTCTCCTGTCGCCAAAGCAAAAAACTGCTGAGTAATCCTACAACAACAGCTTCCCTCTTTACATACATGCACGCATGTACCCAAAATAACACATGTACGTGTGTAATTATAAAAATAAAAACAGTTCAAAAAACTAAGAAATGTTTACACACAGTCGGTCAACAAATGTCAAATAAATTACTACCCAGTTATCAAAGTCCCCAGAGGTAATCCAATAACAAAATACTCCCTTTATCAAACCCTAAATGCCGATGAGAACTGCCGACTGCTATATATAAAAAAAACAAAAGATATGAAGCATGACCAAAATTCAAATGCGCATAACTAATGAAGTCACTGACACGTCACTCAGGGGATGATGTCACTGCAGCCACCACCCGAAAATTAGTTGCAGTGCAATAAAAAAAATCAACCTGACATTAAAATAAACAATAAAAAAAATGATAACACTTACGTATGCCTCTGCTTAACGGCGCGGGAATTCTCTCACCAAAGAAAGAGAGAGAGAGAGAGAGAGAGAGAGAGAGAGAGAGAGAGAGAGAGAGAGAGAGAGAGAAAAAAAACTTGCATTTTCACGTGTTTTAACACCCACAAGCGGTCAAGATACCGCAATTACTCACACTACACACATTACATATGCCTGAACCCTCCCCAGTATGAACTAACGGCTACAAATCCCTATTCACACTAAAACCTTGCGCCCCGTGATGCATCATTAAACACACAGAGAACGCTCGAGATAGACTAACTCGGGCGTATCTCACAACAGCTCCCTAACTTGAACTGCTGAACCATCAAAATCCTATTCTGAGATGCCAATACCAGTATTAATAAGATATGTCTCTTCGGAAGCGTATCCTATGTATATATCTACTTGACTATTCATGTCTAACACTGCTGCCACCACTGTTAAATGACCCTATCCCCAGGTCAAATTGGGTCATCTTTTATTGCTGTATCTGTTTTAAGAACAGAATCAAACATCTTACTTTCTCAAGACGTCTCTGGTAGTGGTGGCTCCCTGGGTCAGCAAATTCCTTCTCCTTTGTCGACTCCTCTCACTAAATCTCTTCTTAAACAAAGGTCTACTGGAATTAAATGCTGATGTACAAAACTAGACTTTATTTGCAAATTTAACGAAAGTGATTCAGCAAAAGCTACGATCATGAAATGGAGTGAATTCCACCCCTTACAAATGGAAATCATTACTAGAGGAAATTCTGATTCACAAGCATTCAGATTAACGATTCTAAACTAGCTAATACTAATGACTAACACCCCCTGGTCACCAAACAAAGTAATATGGTCATAATTGTTCTAGACCACAATAAATGTCATATAGTATGTAAAGAATAACACCACTTCCAATATATTCATCCTAACAAGATGAACCCAGAATTCCTGATGAAAGAAACATATCATACGAGTATATTAAAAACTGAAATGGTGTTAAATGTCATTCATATTCAAAACAGAAAAATGCACAATGGAGACACAGAACAGGAAAATGCATAAGGGAGACACAGCAAGATCCCACTGCAGCACCACTAGGTCTTTCCACAAAATGTATGGAAAAGATATAAGTGTTCACGAGTTACGATACTCACTTTCTATGGCGACAAATAACAGATTTTCTAATGGTGATCTTCCAACACTTCACCACTAACCACAACAGACCCAGTCTCAAAATGAAGTCCCCCTGCAAGAGTCTGTCCCCCGTTAATATACCATAAGGGAGTGCCACACACATACGCACTCACTTAATCCACTTCTTTGGAAATGTGACTACCCTGGTTCAATGTTCGGAGATCACACTGTCTCCATGCACTGATATCATGATCAAAAGCTCTCTGTATGCAATTGAACAAACCTCCAATGTCGACACAAATGCACCTGCAGCGTAAGTGTCACTGACAGGCCAGCACATAGTTCATCCAAAGTCATCCAAGACTTTATGTATATATATATATATATATATATATATATATATATATATATATATATATATATATATATATATATATATATATATATATACATACATATATGTATATGTATATTATATATAGAAATATTTTATAAATAGATATACATTAGATAACTTTATCCAGTTTGAATGAGGTCCTTTTAGAAATTCTTCTAAATGATACTACATTAGATAGCATCCAGTTTGAATGAGTTAAAATATATAATGTACAGAATATATGTATGTATAAAGTTATATATATATATATATATATATATATATATATATATATATATATATATATATATATATATATATATAAAATGTTATATATATATATATATATATATATATATATATATATATATATATATATATATTAAAAATATTAAAGTCCTCCTGTGCCCTGTAGGCTCACAGGGCAGACGCTGATCTCCTGATGCTTTGGCCAATAGTCAGTGGGGGAACAGGTCCCAGTGCCTATGACATGTGGCCAGTGTATCACTAGGCCCACTGTTTAACTTCCCAGCCCGAGGGCTGGTACCTATTCTCCTACTGGACCTCTCGGGTTTTTTCAGACCGTTAGGTTGACGGGCTGCCAGATTTTTGCAGTGGTGCAATCCAAGCCATCAGTGAGCGGTGGTACAGATGTATATATACATACATATATATATATATATATATATATATATATATATATATATATATATATATATATAATATGTATATATAATATAATATGTAATATACTGTATGAATTTCTATATATACGAGTATATAATATCAAAATGATGCGATGGGACATTCATTCTTATACATAAAACAGTTTGTTCAAGGGATATATGTTGGATGTGTGAAGAGGCTGCTGAGGGTTCACACAAAAGCAGATTAATTACATTGTCTGAGAACTGGTATTAGGTTGTTCAACATAAAACCTACACACAAAAATTTTTTACTATCCATTTCAGGGACTGCAAGTCATAGTTTTTCTTAAATATCTTTCAAACTAATTATCTGATCGAAATGGTACTTTGACACAGTGCACAAGACACTTCCCGCTAATTTTTGGTAATATAGTGCATTATCAAATGGGTAAGGCGTTTTCTCTTGACTTACATGGTGTTGCCAAGCATCGCCAAACTGTGCTTTCGAACGTCTTTTATCGCCATCCCGTCCATCCTTCTCCCTTCCCCTCCTAATCCCTCCCTCAACCCACTTTCCTGGACTCCCCATCTCCAGCCCCCTTTCCTGTCCATGTGGGATGGGATAGCGGACATTCGATTACATAGTTTAGGCCTGCTGACTTATGCGACTTTGCCTTTAAAAGTCAAGAGTAAATGCCCTAACTAATACCATTTGACAATTCACTGTTACCAAAAATTAGCGGGAGGTGTCTTGTACACTGTGTCAAAGCACCATTTCGATCAAATAATTACTTTGAAATATATTTGAGAAAAATAATGACTCGCGGTCCCTGAAATGGATAGTAAGTTGTTGGAAGAGAAAACTATGAATCCGACTTAAACATCTTAGACTCTCTCTTAACGGAAAAGACAGCCTCAACTCTAAACGCCCATTTGTCGCCTATACAATTGTTTGGTGACTAATTTTGTGCTTTATAGACATTTTTTTCATGATTTCTTTCAGTCTCCGCACTTACACTGCTCGGGTGGGTTCTTGCATGTGGTTCTTTGGTAAAACTGTTTTTAATCTTATTCTTTTCACTCGCTTCCTATGCTTTATTGTATTCAATATATATATAAATAGGTTTCAAGTGTACATTGTACTCTTATATTGCCTCAAATTGTTTCAGTCTTAAAATACGACTGGAAAATAAGTCGGGAAACGTCAGCTAATAAACCGTTTTATGTTTATGATGCCTCTCCCTTCGTTCCACCCTTGTAGGCTATTGAACACGGCTCCTCTTATATATATATATATATATATATATATATATATATATATATATATATATATATATATATATATATATATATATATATATATATGTATATATGTATGTATGTATGTTTATATATACTGTATGCCTGTATACATATTGCAGAGCGCAAAGGAAGGCCTTTACAAACAAACTTGGGATCTCATGAATCATGAAGATCGTTCGAAGAGCTTTGTCAGTGGAATAGACGAAGGAATGAGAAGAGTAAGTAAAATTTTCTCCCCTCTGAAGTATAATTACTTTCATTCTTAATGTGAAGAAAGTTTTAGGACATTTTAGGCTCGGAAATGGACAAGAGTATCGGCGTATGGGGTAGACACTCAAGCAGCATGGCGTAATCAGGTGGTTACTCTTTACCGTTGTCAGCATTTTTGTATCTTCTTTTTGATTGTTAATATTTTTGTAGTCGGGGCGGAAGGAAGGTCGGAGATTAACCTGATATTCATGTCATTTACTACCTTTGGTGTTGTTGGTTGTTGTTTTTTTGTTGTTGGCCATTTTTGTTATTCTTATAGATGCTTGATGAGATATGTAACCCAATTAGGTGATACCTGCAAGCATAAGATAATGAGGAATCAGAGAAAGTGTGTGTTAAAGAGATCTTGAAGGACAGTTGACACAGTCTCCACTCTCACAGGATCAGTCGTAACGTGCTGTCTTCAGTAAATGCTGCTCCACTAGTCAAACATATCTGCTAAATCTTGAAAGATGGCCCCCATGGTACTTTGACATAATGAAGTATAAAGAACAGGTAAGTCAGCGCACTACTATGACGTCACACATCCTCATTCGCGTAGATGCGAAAGTAAACCAAAGGAACGAGTAAAAAATTTCTATCCCAAACCAGCGATTTCAGCGTCATTAACAATTTCAGTGCCAGCTGCAGCAGATCATTGGGTCGATAGAAAAAGACGACGATTTATCTTTTGATGAAATGAGCAATGAATGATAAGGGAGCTGATGTACCATAGAAGTTGCATGACAAGTTCTGGATGATCAAGTTATGAAGTCTTATAGGAAAATGGCAACAATTAATCTTTTTTTCGTGAGACCAAACTGAAAAGGAAATAGTGCTGTTAGAGTGGGACCTACCATTCTTTATTTGTGGAAAGCATGTCAATGTCATCATCTTGAAAGTAAGAATTAAAAAATTCCAGCTGCAGATTGGGAAGTTTTTGCTTTCTGAAATTCCTCATCTAATGCAACTAGCAATAAATAAAGCCACTGCTCAGTCTTTTTTCCAAGTAGTGTGGACTATATTTAAATGCTTGTATATATACAGTACATTAAATGTTGCGTGAAACTAAATCAGAATAGGACCTAGTGTCTAAAATTAAAGAAATGAATTTAAATGAGAGTTGTGAGCAAAAACAACGTGCTAAGTAAGCTGTATGACTGTTATCAATTATAATAATTTACTGGAATGTAACAAAAAAAAAAAAAAGGCTAAGAATGTCAGCACGGGAATAAACGTTCGGTTTTGTTTCTTGAATGAAAGAATAGCTAAAACAATGTTTTTAAGGGTCAAAAAGGAATAATTTATTTATATATATATAATCATTGGCTTGTATAACATACTAAAAGTCACATAACTACATCATCAGCTAATCAAGATTGTCTTGAACATTTCGGAAGCGTTGAACAAATAAATGATCCACTCGGCCATCCAGATGTGTGAAAGGCGCGAAGCAACAAGTGAAAGGTCGTCGCAGTCGAAGAGACATCTTTTGAATCTGACAGTGGACATGAAACAAAAACTTTACGCATTTAATGTATGAAAGCTAAGACAACACCTATATCAGGATTAAATGTCTCATTTTTATCTAAGAAGATTATACTGTAAGTTAAGGTGGAAAAGAGAAAAGGAGCTCAGTTTAATAAATTAGTATATCAACAGGTAAGTACTGTATCACCTTCAGTTTCATTTTCCATAATTCCTAAATTACTTAGCAATTGTCTATCAACATACAGAAAATATTGGAATGAAATCAACTGAATTAAAAAAAAAAATTACTATTCGTTTCCCTCTGCTCTCTCACTAAGACGAGAGAGAGAGAGAGAGAGAGAGAGAGAGAGAGAGAGAGAGAGAGAGAGAGAGAGAGATGAATAAACATTAGCATTAGTCAGAAAAGCGGTCAAAGGGAACCGCGGGAACCATGACGTAGTTCTCTAAAGACCGTGGACACTATGTACCCCATGCAAGTGTTGAGGTAAGCCACATGGTTCCTTCTGAACCTGTATTTGTATAAATAGTGTTGCCAGGTCATTCTCTCATTTCTGAGAACGTGATATGCTCGCCCATTACAAGAGATGCCTTCATGTTGCAATGGCTGAAGATTCAGAGACACTATCTGCAGGGGCCATTTGAATAACTCCTCGAGGCACTTCACTTTTTATGCCTCAGTTCTTATTTGCAGGTTGCGGTATATATGTGTCATTTGGTCATAGATAACTGTTGCTTTTTGGCTCTCAGAGGGTTGACTGCTGAATATCTGAATTCTTCTCTACATGCACACTTATATCATCCATTTCCTATACTCATTGTTAGCCGTTAGATACATTCTAGTACCTTGTCATGTTTAAATACCTAGAAGAGATGTCTTATTAGTACTTTTTGTAGCATTCACGTCATTTTCAGCCGACAATCATGCATTTATCACCTTTATGGGCTTGCATTGTACTGCACTAAGGAGCTGACTTTTGTTTCCTTGTATTGTTTATTACGGAAAGCCGGATGCTATCCACACCCGATCCATTGTGAAGCTAATTGCTCATGTTACAGAAAACAAATAATGAATACTGAAGTTTCAAATTGCTCCAAATAAGGAAGACTATCATCTACTCAGCACAAGAGGCCTTGGTCATATTTTGCATACACAGCTTGATTTTCTACTAAAAATCATATACCTAACAGTAAACGGAAATGTGAAGAGAGATAAGAACTACATTGCACAACTTGTGGAGGAGTTGTGTGTGCCAAGCACAGAACTCCTTGAACACATTTTTTTCGGAATATTTACAGGTGCAACTCCTGATTTGTAGACAATATCCAAGATCATTTTGATTGTCTCAGAATATAGAGCTGGTTCCCTCTTATTCTCTACATCTTGGGCTGATTTTGCTCAGAATATAGAGCTGGTTCCCTCTTATTCTCTACATCTTGGGCTGATTTTGCACCTATCTTGTTTGTAACAACCTTGGCAATCATTATTTGGTATTTGGTATACAGCTTTCATTCTCTGTTATACTGTCTGGAGATAATTGTTTTGTGTCGAGAATAATTTTCAGTGCATTTTTTTTAGGAATAACGCAAACATAACAGCCAGTCTTTTAAAAAATCTATCTGCAGGTTCTCGAAAGGAAATTTGTCTTCGTTGCTGGTGAAGTTTACATGGAATTATATTCAAGAAAGTATGGATTTGGGCGGTTCTACTTTGGGCGAGAGAGGTTCTTTCCTGGATATGTTGGCATCGCTTTTCAGATGGGATCCCCCATCACACCAGTCTTCACATATTTGTAAGTTGTTTCTTTGATTCCCTCCACGAAAGGTATTGTCATCTGTATTTTAGTAGTTTCTTTTGTTGTGAAATTACGCAAGATAAATACAATCTGTCCTTACTGAGGTGGGATCCAGTTTATTTTAAAATGAATTTGTATCCGCATCTAGTCTAAGCCAATAGATTTTAGCAATAAATTTCAGTTCTTTTCTGAACTTTGCAAATATGATCAAAATCAGCTACAATATTCCAGGAACGCATATCCAACAAACAGCTATATTCAGGAACGAAGAATGAAGCTCTCATAATTCAAGTGGAATTTAATCTTCTTTATGCGCATATGGCCTTGTAACTGGTCATTCAGGTTAATACTGTAGCAAACAATCTGGCCTCTTAACATTGCTACATACATTACAATGGGCGTTTATGTCATGGGTACCCGCTTTCTTCCCTCGCCTGAGGGTACACTCGGGCACACTTTTCCGTTCTTTCACATTTACTCCCTTATCTGTTACTCATTTATTATCGTTTGAAAATTCCTTAGCTACTGTTATTGCTTTAATCTTCTTCCTCATCGCCACCGTTTTCCCTATGCTCAGGGGTCGGTTGCCGTGATTCATCTTCTCCAACTATTCCAATAAAGGCTTCTTCCTCCATTTAACCCTCCACTCCACTCTTGTCTTTCTGCCTCTAATAGGTTCCATTTCAGCCCCCTTCACCCTCCTCCAGACTCAGTTATAGCTTTTAATATATTCCTAAACCATCGGAAACTGAATTCTAAACAGCCCTAAAATTGCAGTAACATCTGTGTAATATCTGTAGTTCCACCAGTATCCTCTACATGTTATTATGCCTTCATCGGTAGTTTTATATGATAAATTTCATTCCATGAACCTTCTAAATATTACTAGTATTCCTTTTAATAATAACAAGTGAACTTCAAATTTCCAGAAAGGGATAGTTTCATGCGCTTTAAATAGGATTTGTCTCTTGGTCGAATTTGTGTCTAAAGTTATGTCATTTCTAAACTGACTCTAATTTTTCAACAGCATCCTCAGGCTGCAAGAGACTGGTTATTTGAATAAAGTGCTTGAAAATGAGTTCCGAAAATTTCCACGGGACCCATCAGCAAAAGAAAAAGAGGAAGAAAAAAGTTTTGCAATTACCTCACACACCTTCAGGTAAGCATCCAAAAGCTTGATAACTGATTTATTCTCTTCACTCTGAGAGGGCGGTAATACGGGTTCTGTAAAGCTTCTCTTCCACCACCAGCTGCTTTTTCTTCTGATCTTTGCCTCTTATCTGTTCCGCTCAGTCTCTTACCACCCATTTTCAAGCCTCCTCATAATTACATTGATCCAGTTTTCATAGCTTACTTAAAAACAAATTATTCTGTTGAGCAGTTTGGGCGTCTAAGACAGTGACCCTGTGGTCTCATCTTCCTGTTTCAGTGGCACCAAGAAAGACGCCTCGAGAGTTGTATCATGCTTTAAAGGCAGGGAATACTGGTGTAGTGGCAGGAGTTATTCTCCCAAAGCGACTAGAAATTGTAAAGCTAAATGAACGTTGTAAAGATGAAACATGAATATAGTGACATATAGATCTCAGATAAAAGTAAGAAAATAAGAAAAAAAAAATACTCAAGAGTGAGGTAGAAGACTTACTTAAAATATTTATTAGTGAAATAAGACAAATTCTATCATATGATTGTAAGTAGGCAAAACAGAAGTTTAAAAGACTTTTTAAGCTTAATATACGATCATAGTTTAATACACCATATAAATAAACCAACTTCAAGGTCTGGGCATATATTAGTCTTTGTCAAAAGTGACATTAAAAGCTAACTGGTGAAATATCTAGGAGCTGATGAGGATTTCAATCTCTCTTTTTTTCATATTACTTGCAACATAAATACAGAAAATAAAAGAGGTTACTATAATTTTTATTTTCCGAGAAAAGCAGAATTTACTCTCTTTGTATTTTTTTTATAGTTATATCAAATAATCTAAAAATAATGAGCACATAGCTTGTTACTGCGATTGCACAAATGTAACAAATAGTGTTAATGTCAGTGAATCTGCATATCGTTTCTTCAGTTATCAAGGTAATACTGTTTAGCTCAGGATAAAATCATTGTTGGCCGATCATTGAGAAAGCAGCTGAAATTAAAGAAAAGTTATTCTATTTTTTATAATGAAATAAAACAAGAAAAGAGAAACAGGCCGCTATCTCTAAATAAGAGTAAGAAATACAAAACTCCTGAACTAGTAGAAGTTTTGAGAGTCTAAGAAATTAAATGATTTCATAAGAATGAAACAAGACGATTTGATAATATCTGAAACATAATTCTAGCAGCAACAACGATGGCAAAGCATGGTCAATTTACTTCTAAAGACAAGGGAAGAAAATAACCTTGCCCGAAACTGAGAATGAAGAACTTGTAAATAAATAAGCAAATTTCTTTAACGATAAAGATAAGAAAAACACAAGCAAGATTAAGATAAACATATTTCTACTGGATCCCCTCACAAATAAACTAAGAAGTTCTTCAGCGAAAGAATAAATATTCCATTATTTTTACATTTATGCAAAAATAAAGGAAGCCACAAGCTCAGATTGTGATCTTTGCCATATCCCATAGGAAACAGGAAACAGATATTTCACACATACTAACCTACATTAACTATCATTGTCATTATATATATCTGACAAGAAATAATTAATAAACATTTAAGAGTCCTGATAGAGAGGAATGGCCCACTAGTTCCATTGAAGCATCTCAGGATGCCTAGAGACTTAAGTAGGTATGACCAGAAGAGGCCTTTCCAAGCAAATAGCGTGCCTTGTTTGTATAAGCGAAGGCCATCAGGAGGTTCTACGAAAATATTCACAACTTGCAGCCAGTCGGAGCCTCAGTAATGTGATGAATATTTATATAGTTCTCCAGACCAATATTACCTGTCCACTCCAGAGGTACTGCAGATTTTAAAACTTGATGACGTTTAACCTCATCATCACCGAGGAAATATTTCTGTATTGACTCCTCCCTAAAAATAGGTGCCTTAAAAAAACCATGCACTTGGACATATGAACTCCAGCTTGACTTAATGCAAAAATGTAGCCACAGATATTGCATCAATAACAAAGATTACAGTAATGGACCTCAGTCTAATCAGCGATGAGTAATGCGATGGGGATTGCCAGCCGACAATGATACGGAAATACGACCCCATCCTAACCATAATCCATTGTACTCTAATCAGTTGTTTTGATGATGTTCTACTTCGTTGGAACTAAATGTTAAAGATATAAAAATGAGAATATCTATATTCATATTCTCCGAAAGTACTAACGATGATACGGATGAACGACAATCTTTGTCCCACATAAAAGTTAAAACTAGATATTTTTTTAGAAAAGTAACTACAAAATGATGCAGTTACAGTTTCTAACGAAATGTTTATTCATTATCATTATGATTATTATTTTGCCAAAATTTTTGGATTTAATTTACAAAAGCTCATTGGAAGCGGTCAAGAATTAATCAACAAGAAGATATGGACAACAAAATTGTACATTTTTCATACTACCCATACCACAATATTGTCTTCATATAACCAATGTAACGAAATTTCTAAAGCACCTTAAGTCTATATCCTTGGTCATGAAATCAAGACTGTGTCCCGTGCTCTCAAGACTTGTCAAAAATGATTGGAAACAACATCCCCAGCAGTGCCCCAAAACTTTCTAAGACTTTACAGATTCCTTTCGGTGAATAGGTATTTTAAGATGGTTGTTGTTAATCATAATCTGAGGAGATCATAATAAAAACGATATACTTCACTACAAGTTTTCCACATCGATTCTATATTTTTTTTTCAGGCTGGCTTCTACATATATGTCATCGGAATGTCAGTAGCCTCTACGGCATGGTTGCTTGAGTGTATTACTTTCTTCTGCAAAAATTAGAGAGATCAAATCGGGCTATTTTAAGAGGCCAGATGACAAATTTGCACGAAGTAAGTTTGTGTTCCGGATATTTTATGACTGAAGGGAGGCTTGCTTGAGAGGCATTTCATGCAAATATATGTCTGTTCATAAATAATAAAAACTGACAGTGAGAAACAACACAATTATTCTGCTGGTTCGCCTACATCATTTAATTATCAACAGAGTCAGGATAGAGTGAACAGTATCTTGCTAGTTCAGATATTATCAGCCCATCCTTTTCAGTACTTCAGTGAATCAAAAACTGACGAAGAAGTTATCCTTCATGCAGTGTATGACGGAAGAGAAACCTGCACATCATTTACTCTTAGCACATGATTATACTGATTAGGTATACAGAGCAGTTTGCTAAAAATTTAGAATGTAATAGTGAAAGTATAAAGGCTACAGATATGAAGTTATATACTTGTGAAAGTTTAAAGTCCTTCACTAAAACAGAGAACAAAGTTAGAAGATACCAATATGTTAAGTAGCAATGCAGTAGCAAAGAGAAAGTAGGATTATTGATGGCCCCTCTGGCGAGAATCAACAAAATACAGTTCAGTGACGACGTCAAACATCAAGAATTGTGTTCCAGTACCTCCACATTCACAGCTGATTGTCAGTTTCTGTCCACGTTTCGATGCAGAAGCATGTTAGTCCAAAGGAGACTCAAAATTTATGCACTGCAGCAGGTGCCTTCTAATACAGTTAAACGAACAGATTCCTTTTACTTTTAGGACTAAATGGTATTGGTCAGCAAAAAAGATTTATTTTCTCTTTAGAACTTTCTGGAGGGTTAAAACTTCCATCAAAAAGCAAGAGGTCAGAAATATTAGACACATCTTCTTCTATTAAAAAATAGAACAAATTTTTTTAGTGTTTTTATGAACAAATAAAGATGGCATTCTTTGTGATAAAAAACGAACATTTCGTTTCATATTCCTTGATTCAGAGCTCATAGCCTGTCAAGCAAGACTTTTTTACCCGGCATTCACGAAAGGAAAATATTCAAGTGACCTTTTTTTCAACCAAGTCCATTTCCTACAGAATCTGCCTGTCTTCAGATAAAGTTAGATGTAGATCCACGCAATATTCACCCTTTGTCTGCTTATTTATGAATTTGCAAAATTACCTCCATTATAGATAAAATTACACACCATGCCGTTTTTACTATGTTACTGAAAGCTCAAGTTAATTTTAGAATGTTACAAAATAAATTGTAAAACTGTTCTAAAATATCATGACAATAAAATATTCCTTTAAATCATGAATTGAAATAATGTGTAGAACAACCCTCATGACGTGAAATAAAGTGTAATACAGTCAATTCTTTCCTTTGTCTTTAATAGTTTATGTTACCAGTGAAAGTAACATACCCCAAAAAATGTGTTTTGTCCTGTTAGGAGAACTTGTCTTGTCGGGCAATGCAGCTGAATTAAACTAGTGTCGTGTCAGGAACCCAGCCACTTTTCAAAAGACGAGTAAAGGTTTCAGAGGATTATAGTATGTGATAATCGGGGAATAAGAGGCTAGTCATACCTAGTAAGGCAGGTGGAGTTCTATCAAAGATTTGGAAAAAATAAGAAAAAATAATTCATGAGACAAAACTTAGTAGAATTTGGCAACGGCGACCATTTCCTCAACGTAAGTCGCAGCTTAAAATGAAAAGCACCCAGTCTTTTTGGGAATTCTAAAAGCGTCCCGGATGCGTATTTACAATCTGTATACACAGTCGTGAGCATACCAGCCAGTCCATTTAGCCAGGCAATGACGTCATCGACCGAGCTATATTTTTGCCGTATATTAGACAACTGTTGTGAGCAGCAATAACCCATATGAAATATTGTTCAAAATTAACTCACTGGTGTATTTTACATTAAAGCCCAATAATAAATAAAGAAAATATGACGCACAGAGTGGTCATTGTCTTCTTAAACTAAATAGAAGAGTCCTCATTCCTCCTTTGTGTACAAGACACGTTGTTTCAAGTATGGCCGTCAATATAATAAAATTTTTGTTCATGTAACTATATTAGTTGCATTATCAAATGGCATTTTAGTTTTCCTTAAAAAGGCTAGCTTTAAGAAAACGGTTTGAGCTAAAAATATACACAGTTAATAGGGCCCTTTTTAGAATCCATAATGTTAATTAAGTCTGTTGCTGTAGATAAGCTTATTATAATGATGTAACTTGGTGTTGCCAATATAAAAACTTGGGTGAGCATGAACAGAATAAACTTTCCACCTGTATACAGTATTCTATGAAATGTGGAATTTTCTAGCAGTTTAGACATTTTTATGTTAAAAAATTGGTAATTTTTCGGAAGACTCCAGCCAGCCATTTCCAAAAGGTGCCAGCTAGCCATTTTTGCATGAAAAACCATTTTGGATTTTTCATTGCAAAAATGGCCAGAAATGATAAGGTAGTAAAGAACCTAAAAATACCAACCTAACGTAAACTAGGGGTGTTTACTGGTTACAATTTTGCCGTATTAGTTATGGAGGGGCGCTGGTATTGTCAACCCAAGTCCTTATTTTTTCTTATTAGGCATTTGCGAAGGTTATGTATTGAGAAGAAATTTTTGTTTTGATGTGATTTGCCAAGAAAAATATAAATTATAAAGCGGGAGATCTTGAAATAAGTTATTAATATTTTAAGGCTTTGTTAAATTTTCCTTCTTTGCTGTTAATTCAGGTTTTCTCAATTGCGTCTCATCTGTTGTTTACAATCGTATGACGGCTCCATATCTTAATTTAATTATACAATTTTAGTCTCTTTTATGAACACAAATACACTAGAGGTTATTATTTGGAACAATATTTCTCATATGGGTTATTGCTGACCATTTGTCTAATATACGATAAAATATAGCTGTGATAATTGATAGGCTGGATGACGTCATTGCTCATTTTACGTGAATTGTGGCTGGTATTAAATGTATACAGATTGTAAATGCCTCCCGGATACAGGTACACTAATATCCATTTCAGGGACCTAATTTTTCTCAAATATCTTTCAGACTAATTATTTGATCAATAGCAAGACCTAATTTTTGGTAATATAGTTCATTATCAAATGGTTTTAGTTAAGGCGTTTACTCTTGACTTACATGGTGTTGCCAAGCATCGCAAAACTATACATTCGAACGTCCTTTGTCCCCATCCCGTCCCTCCCTCCTCCCCTCCTCATCACTCCTCAACCCATTTTATGTATATATAATATGAATAATTTGGTGGGGAGATCTTGAAATGTAATGATCTTGACATTTTCAAAGTGTGATTAAATGTATGGGGTATATATATATATATAATATGAATAATTTGGTGGGGAGACCTTGAAATGTAATGATCTTGACATTTTCAATTGTTATTAAATGTATACTATTCACAGTCACTATTTCAAATTCTTGTAATAATAGCAATATATATATATATATATATATATATATATATATATATATATATATATATATATATATATATATACATTTTATTTGTTGGTTTTACTCATTGTGAAATATACATATATGCCTGTATATATATATATATATATATATATATATATATATATATATATATATATATATATATATATATATGTATATATACATATATATATATATATATATATAAATATATATATATTATAATTATATATATGTATATATATATATATGTGTGTGTGTGTGTGTGTGTGTGCGTGCGTAACAGTCCCGGGGGTGGCCTTTGAAAGAACTATGTGATGACCTGCTAGTGGCATTTTGCTGCAGGAGGATTTGCACTGACATTGGAATTTGTTTAGTCAGATGCAGAGAACTATTTGATCATGGTCTGAGCACATGGAAACAGCATGCACCGGAAATGACCAGTTCCGATGGGTTGGGTATGTGTGTGTGTGAGTGTGATCGCTCATGAGTTACTTATGAGAGGAACAGTGACTCTCAGACTCTCACGGAGAGACTGCCTCGACCTGTAATAGCGGATAATGTGTTTTAACCTGGTGTAGTGATCAAAGTACCCGCCAGTATGAAGATACGTTATTTACGGCCATTGAAGAAATCGAACATTGTTCTGAGAGGGACGAATATTTGGAAGTGGTGTTTAATTTTACTCTGACATACTATATGACTTTTACTGTGGTCGTTACGACCTTATCACTTTACTTAATGACAAGGGGGTTATTCACTAGAATTGCTTGGCATAAGTTAATGTCTATGCTTGTTTGTGAAACAGTATTTCCTTTAGTAATGTGTTCCTTTGATAGGGAGTGCGAGTCACTCCATTTCATGACCGTAGCTTTTGCAGAGTTACTTTCGTTAAATTTCTCAATAAAGTCTAGTTTTGTATATCAGTGTCTCATTCCAGTAGGCCTTTTGTAAAGATAGGTTTAGTGAGTGTCTTATGACGAAGAGAAAGGGAACTGCTGACCCAAGGGAAGAGCCATCTTAAAACAGATACATCACCAAAAAGATGGCCCTCGATCCCCGGGCTGTTAACAGTGGTTGGCAGTGGTGTTAGACATAGATAGATAAGTAGATAGTTAGGGATACGCTTCCGAAGAGACATAATTTAGTAATTCTAGTATTGGCATCTCAGAATAGGCTTTTGTTGCTGTCAGCAATTCAGATTAGGGAGCGGTTGTGAAGCGACTCTGGCGAGTCAGTCTTTTTTCTCGAGGCATTCCTCTGTGTGTGTGTTAGTAATGAGTCTCGAGGCACAAGCTGTTGTTATGGGATGAATAGGGCGTTAGTTCATATTGGGGAGTATTTAGGCATATGTGGGATATATAGTGTGAAGTAATTGTGTGGTATTTTGACCTCTTGTGTGTGTTAAAACCACATGAAATATGCGCGAGAGTGTGTTATTCTTTTTTCTCTCTCTCTCTCTCTCTCTCTCTCTCTCTCTCTCTCTCTCTCTTCTTTCTTTCTCTCTCTTTCTTTGGTGAGAGAATTCACGCGCTGTTAAGCAGAAACGCATGTAAGTGTTATCATTGCTTTTTTAATTGTTATTTTAATGTTAAATTGGACTTTTCATTGCACCTGCAACTGATTTATAGTTTGGGGTGGTGGCTGTAGTGACGCCATCGCCTGAGTGATGCATCAGTGTTGTCATTAGTTTGGGTGGAGCATCTTGCTTGCTTTGCTGTACTCTGAGCAACCGGCAGTTCTCATCTGCATTTAGGGGAATAATAAGGGGAATATTTTATTGCTGCATTATTTCTGGGAACTTTGATAATTGGGTAGTATTTTATTTGACATTTGTTGAATTACTGTGTGTAAACATTTCTTACGCAAGTGTGCATACATTTCTTAGTGGTTTTTTAAAACTTTTTTCTTCCTTATTTTTATAATTACAGTACGTGTGTTATTTTGGGTGCATACGTGCGTGTACATAAAGTGGGTGCGGTTGCTTAAGCTGACTTGGTAATCTGTGCCTTGGAGACAAGAGCGACGCAAATAGTTGTTCCTGGGTTGTATTGTGTAATGGTAATTGTTTTTTTCTCTCTGTTTTTTTTTGTAATGGGTTGTAAATGGGCGTAACTTGTAATAGTTTTTTCTTTAACTGGGGAGGACGTTTGTCCGTAGAGTTATATAAATCTTTAATTGTCCAAGTTTATTTTGTGCTCTTATGTTTTGCTATACTTAGTTAAAATTATGTGCTGAATACCACAGAGTTTTATAAATATATGAATTTTTTTTTTTGATGGATTGCATCTGTGGTTAGGGACTTCATTGTTCGCATTTGGCGTTAGTAATTGGTTGTGCTGGGTTAATGGTTCGCATTCACATGCCGTTGGGAATCGTGACATGGGCTAATTTCATAGGGAGGTTATGTCCGAGTGTTATTATGTAAGAATATTATGATGTATAGTAGTTGTCTGATGCAATATCTTTGAATACAGAGTTACAGAATAAAGGTTTGTTACTTAGGATTTTGTTTTTGGGGGTTAATTAGTATATCGGACGGAATTGGTCTGATCTGTTATAGGCTTGGATAAATCAGTTAGGGTTTAGGATAGGATTAGGAAGACTTTAATATGGCTTCCAAATTTGGGTATTTGGATTTTTCGGTTCTCTTTTTGAATTAAGAGGGCTGTGCCACTGGTAATTGTAGTTGTTATGACCATAGGAGCGATTGCCAGTATGTCAGTTGCTATTTTGCTGAGAACTGAGCAGGTTTCTACAGTATTTGCTAACCAGGGTAAAACTTTGACGACTTTACGAGATATGTTACCTCTCAGATGTTTAGGATTGCCTTTAATGAATTTAGCATATTGGTAGGTTTCTCGGGTAGTTTTTTTTTACTAGGTAGAATTTTTACGAATAGTATCTTAGAGTTAGTATACTTGATAGAGGGTTGATTGTGGAAGTTCCAGTTAGCAACTTGGAATTGTTTCACATTATCATACGACCTTTTCCCCTAGTAGTTTTATTAGTTCAGTAATAATATGGCATAGGGAATAGACTAGTTACTTTTTGAGCTGACTGTCGATATGACTGACTTACGTAAGGCACCACTTTCTTGCAGCAGAGTTATTCGGAATGTCTTCTGTGAGCCTCAGCTTATACAAGTTAGATATGAGAGCCATCTACGATACGCCTGCAGGTTGCTACGCCTGCGCTTTCGTGAGGAGATCCAGGGTTTGGAGAGATGTCGGGCAGGACGTCTACAAATCGCCGTTGTTGCTGGGAGACATCTGTTTGGTGCAAAAGGATTCGTGAGCACTGCATTCAACATGGGCTTACGCAGTTGCAAGCCATTCAGCATAGTTGGATCACCAGATATTTAGGACGCAAAGGAAACCATGGGCTTGTGCAGTCGCAAGCCATACAGCATAGTTGGATCACCAAGAATGCAAGATTTCAAATGTTACATTCCATAAAAGAACTGTTATTGAAAGAACATCTGTGTTATGAGACATATAATTTTCATATCTAGCACAAATGTTTTGCTATGATTTTGGAGTTGGCCCCTACTGAACTTTTGATTCAACAGTTATCGTATCTGGACGGGGATGTCCAGGGTAGGTGGTCCGAGCTCCTGTGACAGTCACGGGGGTGACCTTTGAAAGAATTATGTGATGACCTGTTAGTGGCATTTCGCTCCAGGTGGATTTGGACTGACATTGGAATTTGCTCAGTCAGATGCAGAGAACTATTTGATCATGGTCCGAGCACATGGAAACAGCATGCACCGGAAGTGCCCAGTTCCGATGGGTTGGGTCTGTGCGTGTGTGTGTGTGCGATCGCTCATGAGTTACTTATGAGAGGAACAGTGACTCTCAAGGAGAGACTGCCTTGAGCTGTAATGGTGGATATGTGTTTTAACCTGGTGTAGTGATCAAAGAACCCGGGTTTGAGGGCCATCTTTTTATTGATGTATCTGTTTTAAGAACAGAATTCAGCATCTCACCTTTCTTGAGATGTTACTGGTAGCCGTGGCTCTTCCCTTGGGTCATCAGTTCCCTTTCCCTTCGTCGTAAGACACTCACTAAACCCATCTTTACACAAAGGCCTACTGGAATGAGACACTGATATGCAAAGCTAGACTTTATGGAGAAATTTAACGAAAGTAACTCTGGAAAAGCTACGGTCATGAAATGGAGTGACTCGCACTCCCTATCAAAGGAACACATTACTAGAGGAAATACTGTTTCACAAACAAGCATAGACATTAACTTATGCCTTCTAGTGAATAACCCCTTTGTCATCAAGCAAAGTAATAAGGTTGTAACGACACAATAAAAGTCATATAGTATGTCAGAGTAAAATATTCGTCCCTCTCAGAACAATGTTTGATTTCTTTATGACAGTAAATAACGTATCTTCATACTGTTAAACATATATATATATATATATATATATATATATATATATATATATATATATATATATATATATATATATATATATATATATATATATATATGTGTGTATATATACATATATATATATATATATATATATATATATATATATATATATATATATGTATATATATATATATATATATATATATATATATATATATATATATATATATATAATATATATATATATATATATATATATATATATATATATATATATATATATATATATACATATATATATATATACATACATATATCTATATTGGAACATACAATTGCAGTCTGCAAGAACACGTGAATCTTCACTCACTTTTCAAATTTAGTTAAATCAAGTAAAAGTACAGATGGTGAGTCAAACACACGACCACCAAGAACTGAGAAGCTGGGGACATTCAAAACAACCTGACATTAGCATCCACTAAAATTCTCAGAGCCTTCACGACAAACTCCACCCCTTCTCTCTGAGCCTTTAATACCGCCTTGGTCACCTTTTGATTTCCCCTGGGCTTTCTTCTTCTCCTTATTTCCAGCACCACTCCTGTGTGCCGCCAAAAACATGGAAGCTGGCAGGTAACAGTCAAACACGACATGCGACTGAAGACTGGACCAGAGATTAAATAAAAGCTTAACCCAGGGAGACAAGAGCTCATTGGCAGCCAGCATCAGAGTAGAATACTTGTCAGGTCGGTCTCCAAGCACCCTTTCCCTCTCTGACCCAGTATCTCTTTGTCATGCAATAGTCCCACCAAGCCCCTTGCCCTATTGCAAAGTCTGGCCTACGTTCATCAACACAGCGCATCCTACGGGAAAGAATAGGCTTTTGCTGCTGTATCCACCTGTTCGCTCACAGTGTCAATTCCTCAATTCCTGATGTGGAAGTTCACTTCAAGATTCATTCCTGAAGACTTACATGCCTACATGGCAGAATCTGTGTACTTATGTAATCTAGAGGTTTCCCCACTGATTTTATTGCTAGAGATAATTAATTCTATAGTTAAGAATTTTACCATAGGTTGTAAATCTTTTAGAGTGACACCTTGCTTTGTGAGTAACATAATATCAGTGCCATGGAGCTAGTCAGGAGCTCCCTTGCAATATCCTTCTGATCCTTGTAATAAAACCTAAATTTTACTGTCAACTTACTTCTTTTCATGAGTTTAACTGAGCAGTCAGGTGAGTTTCAGTCTGTTTAGAGCCAGATAATTCAACCCTAGGTTAGGCTCGTGAAATTGGCGACCTTGCCAGATATTGTAATCTTGTATGATTTGTTGCATGGCTCAACAGTGCAACATCATCCCCAATCTCAGTGGAATAGCTAATCAGCTTTTGCTGGCTAAATCTGAGTGTTTATGGTCATAAGAAACCTCATAGCCCTTAGTAACCTACTTTGGGACTCATGGACAATAGAATACACAGCATAAGTACTTTCAATTGAATTCTATTGCACTGTAAATACTGTGTAGTAGATGTAAGTAGCGTATTCAAGTGTACCCACATTGCCATAGGTGCAGCATTCACTCACGAGCGAGGGAATGTTATTGCCAGACATGCATGCATTTATTGGTATTTAGCTTTAGTGCATGCAGAAACGGGACTACGTGTCTCTAGCGGCTAGGAATTAGCTAGGCAGTGAAGTGATAACAAGTGATAAGTGTTAAAATTCCAGGACAGTGCAAGAATTCCCTTCCAAAAACTCACGACCAGTCTTAGTTATGTGGAGGTATCTGGCAACCTATGCTAGGGAGGGCAGTGAGTATTTCATGTTTCAGCTCCCACACATCCTCGCTCAGTAACCGATTTGTACGTTATTTCATTTGTTTAGGACATCTGTAATTTTTCAAGTAATACTGTAATTGCTACTCTGCATCTTACATGCAGAAATGCGAATAAAATTAATGTAAGCATTTGTAAAGAAATTTCAGATGTTAATGTAGAAAGCGCATAGTATTCACATTCCTTTAAAGTCAACGTGAAGGTTGTTTGGGAGGAGGGGTGTCTTGCCTCTCAGACCCCAATAGCTGGCTGTCGTTCAGCCATCATCTTGTTATGTGTTAACATAAATACTACTGTCACCAGTCACATTTTGAAAAATCATTCCTAGTGGAAGGAATCGCGGCGTTTGCATTATTACCCCTCATACTTTATAATTTGGTATTATTTGTGTACACTCACTTGAGAGAGAGTAAGAGTAAGATATTATTCATTCCTATCACTTAGTCATAACTTTGTGGAATTTATATAGGGTACAGACTATATGCTTTACAACATAATCTGCATTCCAAACCCTACTTATTTGGACAATACCAGAATTTATAATTTAACTAAACCACATTACTCAAGCCTTTCTGAGTGCACATGTATTTGCAATACTGTGTTTCCACGGCTTCCTTTTGACTTGGGACTGTCAGGAGTGAACTTACAAGCCAATTTGTTTGGGCTAGAAACCCAGTGCAATGCACTGTGTTTAACCCATAGCGGTTAATCCTTGCCATCCGCCCACAACCAAAATTTTACCAGAAAACCACACCAACTTGTGCAGTAGCCAGTTTTGTCTGTGTGGATGTTCTTACTGTTCTTTTGAACAACCTAAAAAAAATTTCTCTATCAGAGAGCCACGTTCTATGGAACACACTAATGTTCACACTGCAACCAGCCTTGTCCGTGTGTGAGCTAATACCAAAACCTGTTCTTTGGGACTAACAAACCCCACTCCTTCCGAGCATCAAACTGCACACCATTCATGAATAACCCGTACCTTTTGGAACACAAAACCTGTGCACTCGAAGACGATCTGTATCATGCGTATCTAAAACTTAGAAGCCTAATGAAGCTGGCGTATTCTACTGGACTTCCTCTACAAACCAATGCACATTGAGTGCCACCCCTTCCCGTCTATAAATCGCGACTCGAAGCAAACTATCAAAACTTATCAAGAGTGCCATCTGCCCTGCCAATTCCTCACTACTCGGCCTCTGGTATCATCACCAGAGCCATTACCAAGTATTCGGTTTAGTGCCACACACATTCTTGGGAAAAGACTATGTCCTTCGGGATCAACCAGTGGGTTTCCTTTCTTTCCTACACCCCGCCTTGGCGATTTCTTTAGCCTCGCAAACTGATGATTAGTCTTGGCCCTTCTTTCTACTTTCTACCTTGTTGGGTCCACAGACTCGCAACCTGGGGGTCCATCTCGGTTCTCCTTTCATATTACCAAGCCTATTTACACTCCAACCATCATACCTAAATCAGTGCCTTTGTCTGGCACTCACCAGTCGAGCCATTTCCGTGCAGCTACTGTATGGCTTAGTATTTATTGATGTACCCCTAAAATGGCATCATGTCTATCTATGCTGAAGACTACCAGACCTTCCAAGGGCTCAGACAAAGTAGGGGTGTTAGGGGAAAGCAACCGACTACCTGGATAGAGGAACAGGTAGCTAAGGCAAAGAATGAGAGATATGAGAAAGAGGAGAAACAATGCCAACATGAAGAAAAACAATGCCAACAGGAAGAAAAGCAACGCCAACATGAGCTTGATCTGGCTCAAGAGAAAGCTGCCCTTGCTGAAGCCTAAAACCAGAAGGAGAAGAAGAAATGCCGATACAACCTAAACCTGGCTCAGGAGAAAGCCACCCTCGCTGAGGAGAAGCAACACCAACATGAGCTAAAAATGGCATGGGAGAAAGTCGCTCTCGCCAAAGTGGAGAGGCAAGCAAAGGAAGATCAGCGTGCCCATGACCTAGCAATTGGGCTAGCTTGCCACGCAAATGTCATGGCACTTGCCCAACATGGGTCAAGAATCCTAACTCTGCTATCCCCCATCAACCCTGTCAAGCACAAGTACTCTTATCCAAAAATGGTCAGACAATGAACCTGACACTTGGCTGGATCACATTGAGAAGGTTTTTGAAAATTTCACCCCCAATGCAACAGAGATAGCCTTAATATTAGATAAGCATATGGGTGGAATGGGTCTAGTTGTGCTTTGTGCTTTGACAACCATGGAACAAGGAGATCTTGCCATAGTCCGAAGGACTGTCAACAAAGTGTATGAAATCACACCAGATAGGTGGAGACAATGGTGGTGCAGCCCACCCAAGGATATAGGTCAATCCTGGCAAGGTTGGAATTATCATAAGGGAAGACACTACAAATGTTGGCTAGATGCTCATAATGTCACAACTCTCAATGAGCTTTCAGAGTGAGTGCAGCTGGAGGATTTCTTCCACTACACTCCAAGCACACTCGCTACCTACATATATGAGAAACGCCCAACCACCGTAACTGAATGCTGCCATTTAGATGAAGATTGGGAAGCTCATCATTACCAGCATAGTATGATAGGCAGGAAAATAGTACCCACTTATCCAACAGCGACTCAAACCCATTCCAAAAATGGGGTGCAAACAAAAAATCCAGCTTGTGTCTATTGCAAGAAGGTTGGACACCACTCGGAACAATGTCACTTTAAGCCAGGTAATAATCAGAAGGCTGCCAAAAAACCTTACTCAAAACCTCCAAATAAAAGGGGCTCTTCTGCTGCAGCAGAAGCTGAACCAAAACTTACCCCCTCCACCTCTGGGGCACCATATAAGCATGACTACAGTAATGAAGTTTGCAAAGACTACCACAACAAGGGACGTATGTCCAACAAATATGTACACTGCCCCAAGTACACCGCTCCAAGGGTCACGCAAGTAGCCGCTGAACCCCAACGGACTACTGAATGGCTCAGCCTAGATGACGTGGCTGTAGCTCCCATTGATGGCTCGTCTCAGCCACAGGCCCTATCAAATGTCATTGATACAGGCTTCAAGATCAGCCTCATCACATGCAACCAAGTAACCCATGGTGCTCCTATCTGGGAGGACTGTGAGGACAAGAAAGGTCAACTGGGTATTATATTGTTTATTGCCTGAGTGCAGGTATACATGGCAGAGCGCAGATGGAAATGTGGTGTTCGACCTCCGAATGCCATGACCTGCACTCTGAGCAATATGTTTTTGTTGACAGACAAACAAATGGCAATTTTGAGAGACATAATAAATGTACAATGATGATATTACATATCAGCGGAAAGGCCAGAAAATTCTACACATGACTATTTACATGAGGGTATTGACATATTAAGAAATGTAATGCATGACATGACTGATGCGAAAATGAAGAGACGTCTGATGTCTTTACAGGACGAACGTTTCACAATATGTTGGTTCAATAGTCATTCTATGGATCTCCCTACGGTTTGCTTGACTGTAATGAATGGCAACCCTTCTCGTACACGAGAACATAGAATCGGGTAACAGAAACCCTAACTACTAGCCGCTCCTTGCTTCCAGGTCAAGATTTCCTGCAATGGAGAGATTCCACAATACTGCTGCGATGCATGACAGCAATACCGATGGGAGACTCTTCTAACCAACTAGCCACTCAAGCAGATGAATCTCTACCACCGGACATGTAGTTAGGCAATATCAGATGGCTCCAGGAGTCGACAACCACGGATTCGAGTCCAGAACCACCTGTACTGGCAACCACTCTCCTAATCATGGGAGCGGGAGTCACAATCCCTGATTTACATAGGGATAATCTGACAGCTATCCAGGCCGAAGATCCTAAACTACAACACATCAGGGAAGAGGCCCAGCAAGATCAAACCAACATCACCGACCTCTCCACCACCGACTACTTGTTGGAAAACAACGTGTTATACTGAATTAACAGAGAATTGCAAGAACCTGCTCACATCATGCATTGATGAATCATGATGCTGAGCAAATTACAATGAAAGGTCATAGAAATGGCCCATGATGGAATCAGTGGACACTTTGGTGTCACTTGAATTACCAAGTTCCCTGTCAGACAAGTTCTATTGGGTGGGATTAAAGAAGTCAGTCAAGGTGTATGGATCCTGTTGCCCCACCTGTCAAACAGTGGGAAATCCAAATGAAGTAGCACCTAAGGCGAAAATAAAGAACATCCTGTCAGCTGACCTCCCCTTCCGGGATGTCATCGAATGCACGTTGCCTCATGATTATTGATAGATTTACTAGGTATCCTGAGGCCATTCCAGTCAGGAGTGAGACTCTAAAGCCACTATCAAAGCGCCACTGCATTTCTTCCTTAGATTCGGATTTCCAGCCACTATCCAGAGTAACAATGGCCGTCACTTTATGTCGAAAGAATTCTGCGATAGTATGACAAGTCATGGAATCAAACATGTCCGCCCAACTCCATAGCATCCTGAGAGCCAGGAAATAATCAAGAGGTTCCATCAATCACTAACTTCTACCTTTTCCAAGCTCCAACCCATCAGAAACCACGTGGTATAGTCCCTTTGAAATGCTGTATGCACACTCGATGAGAGGGCCTATAGACATACTGCATGAAGTAAAGCAGGATGGGTGAAAGGACTCCCAGAAATACAAAATAAACTGTGGGCTGCATGGGCAGTGGTGCCAGCAACGGAGACGGCAGTGCAAGAACGGGTCAAATTACAATTTGATGAAGATACCACACACCCCCTAGAAACCCAGTTTACTGGGCCCCATAAGATCCTGGGAAGAAAGGGAAAGTTGAACTATCTGGTCAACTGTGGGCAGAGAAGAGCAAAATGACTGCACATCAACTTGCTCAAGCCATATAAAATGAGGGAGGAGAAGGAGGAGGAGACCAGCAACTCAAACCCACCCCTAGCGCATTAGTGAGCAACATTACTGTGACACCTACCCCGACAACTAATTCCGAGGTGATAGCCCTATTGCAGTGTATCACGCCGGGTCTTGACAAAGAAAAACGTCAAGACAAAAGAAATCTGTTGCTAAAATACCCCGAAAGTGACTCAAGACTGTCTGGGATGTACAGACATCTTACAACATATGATAGAACAAGAAGAAAATACCAGACCTATAGCTCAGGGATACTATAGGGTAAATCCGCAGAAGGCGGAAAGAATTAAAAAACAGGTAGATCTACAATTGGAATTGGGATTGATTAAAAAGGGTCTGAGCCCCTGGTCCTCACCAGTCGTACCAGTACCCAAGGAAGGCAGAGGAGATTGGCTCTATGTTAACTTCAGAAGACTCAGTGCAGTCACCAAACCAGAGCCGTATCCTCTCCCTAGCATTGAAGCATGTCTCAATTGGCTAGGAATCACACCTTTTCTCACAAAGATTGATCTGGAGAAAGGTCATTGGCAAGTACCCCTAGAGGAAGACACATGTAAGTTGACAGCATTTACAATAATGGATTGGTTCTTTCAATATAAAGTAATGCCTTTCAGGCTGAAAAATGCCCCCACATGTTTTCAGCGATTAATGAACCAAATTCTCTCAGATACTGAAAACTGTGTCATTTACCTAGATGACTTAGTTATATATGCAAATACATGGGAAGAGAATCTGAAAATTGCAGAGGTTTTAGCTGCCCGCAAAAAAGCAAAGCTAGTTGTTAACTTAAAACAGTGTCTCTTCGGCACAGCCGAAATAACATACTTGGGACACATAGTAGGAAATGGAAAGCGCGTGCCAAAGATTGTGAACATATCAGCTATAAGAGACATGCCATACCCAACAATGAAGAAAGAAGCACAATGATTCGTGGGTATGGTTCAATACTGCAGGAAATTCATACCCAACTTCTCAGAAGCAACTGCCCCTATAACTAATCTCTTCAAAGGCAACAGAACATTTAGGTGTACCCAGAATGTGAAAAGCCTATGATAATCTCAAGACTGTGCTAACAGTAAAGCTGTCTTACACACTCCAGATTACGAGAGGCCATTCTATCTGGCTGTAGATGCCAGTGATATAAGAGTAGGTGTGGTAAAGTTCCAAATCAAAGTTGGCATTTGCCATCCAATAGCCTGTTACTCCAAAAAACTGAATCCAGCAGAAACTCAGTACTGTCCAATCGAGAAAGAACTACTAGGGATGGTACTCATTATGATTATGAGGCTTATCATGCCAATCATAAATTCCTACTCACAGTCTACACAGATCATAATCCACTAAAATATCTCACCAAATTCAGAAATCAAAATAAATGTTTCATGAGATGGAGTTTCGATGTGCAAGACTATAACTGGAAAATAGAACACATAAAGGGAACAGATAATAAGATAGCCAACGTGCTGTCCCGACACTAATCAGAGCACCTCTCATAATGAAACCTTGTAACGTCAAAGTTTCATTTTCACTGTGCTTTGTCTTAATCCAGAGCTTAGGTGCCAACCACTACCTGTATTTTTTTCCTCTTCATCCCTTTGTGAAGTTGAGTTTATAAACAGTAGATTATATCCCCTGACCCAAACTGTTCTTTAAACCTTGTTCTAACTATCTCTCCACAATCTTTGGCCATACCAGTGCCATGTGTATATGTGCAAATTAGCACACCATGCTAGCCAGTTTACCGGCAGGATTGTTAAAATTACAACAGCTGAACGCTGCAGTAATAAATTTGGATGTATGCAGATTAAAAATTCCATGAATTGGAAGAAGAAAGTTTGTACTTCATGAATCAAAATTAGCTAGGGAAAATTTATAATGTCTAGTTTGGTTATTGAATATAATTGCATGCATATTGTTGTGAAATAAACTTTCGAATTTGATAATAACTGCAATTTTATAAGAATTGATTTGCAATAAATACTCAGCACAGTATCTTATTTGATAATCTCTGCATTTTCATTAAAATTGATTTGTAGTAAATAAACTCAGTAGAGTAACTTCTTGCAAATAATTTAAAATAAACATACACTGTAAGTAAAATAATGATCTCAAATTTCTATTTCATTTTGGGGATGAAGGCTAAGTGAGAGGAAGGAGATAGATTTTAAAACTGATTGAAGCTAGACCGACATTCACGCCCGAATAGGGAACAAAATGTCTTCCAGTGGGGAAGTTGCAACGTGCAATAGCATTCTGCAATAGCACGTGAAGTTTCACTCACTTTTCAAATTTAATTAAATCAAGTAAAAGTACAGATGGTGAGTCAAACACACCACCACCAAGAACCAAGAAGCTAGGGACGTTCAAAGCAACCCTGACATTAGCATCCACTAAATTTCTCAGAGCCTTCATGACAAACTCCACTCCTTCTCTCTGAGTCTTTAATCCAGCCTTTGTCACCCTTTGATTTCCCCTGGGCTTTCGTCTTCTTATTTCCAGCACCACTCCTGTATGCTGCTAAAAACATGGAAGCTGGCAGGTAACAGTCAAATGCCACATGCGACTGGAGACTGGACTAGAGATTATATAAAGGCTTAACCCAGGGAGACGAGAGAGTTCGTTGGCAGCCAGCATCAGAGTAGAAAACTTGTCAGATCGGTCTCCGAGGGCCCTTTCCCTCTTTAACAAAGTATCTTTGTCATGCAATAGTCCCACCAAGTCCCTTGCCTTATTGCAAAGTCTGGCCTACGTTCATCAAGACAGCGCATCCTACAGGAAAGAACAGGCGTTTGCTGCTGTGTCCACCTGTTCGCCCACAGTGCCAATTCCTTAATTCCCGACATAGAAGATCTCTTCAAGATTCATTCCTGAAGACTCACATGCCTACGCAGCAGAATCTGTGTATTTATGTAATCTAGAGGTTTCCCCACAGTGATTTTATTGTTAGAGATAATTAATTCTGTGGTTAAGAATTTTACCATAGGTTGTAAATCTTTTAGAGTGACACCTTGCTTTGTGAGTAATGTAATATCAGTGCCTCGGAGCTAGTGAGGAGTTCCCTTGCAATATCCTTCTGATCCTTGTAATAAAAACTAAATTGTGAAGTCCTGCATTTCTTTTGGAAACCATTTTAATTTACTGTTAACTTACTTTTTGTGAGTTTAACTGAGCCATCAGGTGAGTTTTAGAATGTGTTTAGGGCCAGGTAAATCAACCCCAAGTTAGACTCGTGAATATATATATTAAGTCTTAGTTGACTTTGGTCAGCAGTGGAGAACTATATGCTAGCCTGTCAGGGTACTTCCATTGCAGATGCATTTGTGTCCACGTTGGAAGTTTGCTCAGTTGGATACAAAGAGCTATTTGATCATGATCCAACCACATGGAGACAGTGTGATCTTTCTAACATTGAACTGATGCCACCAGAAAAGTCCAGGTTCCAGTGAGGTATATGTGTGTGTATGTGCAACCTCCCATTGTATATTATCGGAGGAACAGACATTCCCAGGGGAGACTGCTTCGATCTTGGGTGGTTGATATTTGCTTTTAGCCTGGTGTAGTGTTTAAAAAAACTGCTACTATGAAGATACATTATTCATGGCCATAGAAAAGTAGGTAAGATCACCCAGTGACACTTATATCTATTCCAGACTTTAGAGGGAAATCCCCCAGTTGAGAGGCAGTGAAATTGATCAATGTCTACATGATGAATTTTCCCATTTAATTCTCCAGTGTACATTTTTCTGTTTTGAATACGAATGTTAATTAACTCCATTACAGGTTTTAATATATTGATGTGTTTCTTTCAGCAGGAATTCTGGTTTCATCCTGAGAGGACGAATATTTCGAAGTGGTGTTTATTCTTTACATAATATGACATTTATTGTTGTCTAGAATAATTATGACCTTATTACTGTATTTGATGACCAGGGTGTTATTCACTAATTGCTTGGTATAGAATTATTAATATGCTTGTTTGTGAAACAGTATTTCTCTAGTTGTGAATTCCATTTATAGGGGGTGTGAATCACTCCATTTCATGAGTGTTGCTTTTGCCGAGTTACTTTCGTTAAATTTGTCAATAAAGTATAGTTTCATACTTGGGTGTTTAATTCCAGTAGGCCCTTGTTTAAAGATAGATTCAGTGACAGGACTTGCCATGAGAGAAGGGATTTGCTGACCCAGGGCTGGCCACGCCTACCAGAAACATCTTAGAAAAGTAAGATATTTGATTCTGTTCTTAAAACAGATATACAGCAATAAAATATGGCCTTATTTGACCTGGGGATAGGGCCATTTAACATATATATATATATATATATATATATATATATATATATATATATATATATATATATATATATACATATATACATATATATACACACACACACATATATATATATATATATATACCCTCTCTTGCTTGTGGCGACTTTGGTTGAGTGTGTCACTGTGGTCACGATTCTCGTCCGTGTGGTTGACTGGGATGGTGGACTTATTATCAACTAAAAATTCGCCGGTAACATATATAAATATATATATATATATAATATGATTGTGTGTGTGTTTCATAATTAAATAAAACCAACAAAGCATGAAAATGTAATTTATTATGTTTTCAAGTTAATGTCAAAATTTTCAATTTTGTCACAACTTGGGCAAGGACTGTTGATGTTTTGAAAGTTGTTTCTTATTTTTGAAGAGTCTTTACACGATCTCCTTCCTTCTATTAAATTCGAGGTTGAAATAGAGAATAATAATGCATAACCTTTCCTAGACACTTGTAATCACATTCTGAAATTGACTATCCAAAATTCACAGTTTATAGAAAAGATTCGTAATACTACTCAGATATGCCTGTACATGTCTTTTCTACAGTCATTATTTCGACTTATTTTGAAAAGATTTTACATGATATTGAATTTACTAAACCTGAAGTTATTCACCCTAAACAGGTATTAAACAGACATGGCTATAATTATTAGTTTATAGATGAATATCGTAAACAAGCAAGAAAAACAACTGGACTAGAAGAAAAAGAACCCTTTTTTACAATTGAAAAACAGTTGGTAAATTCAAGAAAACGTTCGCTATTAAGATGTTTTGTAGATCTAAAAAATTACAGTAAAGTAAACCATGTATTTACAAATTAACATGTTGAACATGCGACAAGGTTCATACTGGTGAATCGGTGGACCTTCAACTGAGAAAGCGGGAACGCAGAGATGCCATAGAAGAAGAGATGACAACAGTGCTGTTTGTAAACATATAATGCAGGAAAATCATCCTACAGATTTTAATAATACTGACAGATTGCTAACAATGTCAGATACACATAGACAAACACTAGTTGAAGCTGTCTGAATTCAACATTATAAGAATTTCTACTTTTATCAGAGCAATTTTAAATTAGATATTATTTATAATAAAATCGTAAAAATAATGTAACAAATTGTTGAAATATATGAAAAAAACCTCTTTATTTTTTTATCTTGACTGATGAAAACCCTGTAGTTAGTCTATTAATATACAAACTTTTCTGAACATCTTTTTTTAAATTCTTATCAGTTTTATTCTGAGGAGGAAGGAAATGGTCCCCTCTTAATGAGGAGTCTTTGTATACACGGGATATATATATAATATATATATATATATATATATATATATATATATATATGTATATATATATATATATATATATATGTATATTACACTTTCGAACTTTGTATATTTATTTATATATAGTATGGTATACACGGATATATATATATATATATATATATATATATATATATATATATATATATATATATATATATATATATATATTATATATATATATAAATTTTACAGGGCTATATCCTTAGTGCTGGGGTCAGCACTTCCTTGGGTGGCCGAGCATCTGAAACGTGGAATAAGGATGAGTGAGTTAACAAGCAGGCATAGAAACCACCCCAAAAGTTCCTGAAGAATGCTGAGTGTATATCTGACGTGTTTCCTTATTAAAGAAGTTTGGAGTCAGTCGTTTTTAAAGCGTGAGACCATATGACCTGACACGGCATGTATGTTCACCAGAAGTTACAGGTTCCGGTGAGGATGTACGTTTGTACGTGTCTTTTGGGGCGGGGTCCCAAGAAATGAAGCGAGGAAATGGGAAATAGGAGGGCAATATACGACCAGCCCTGTTTTTAGTCACAGGCTCAAAGCTGGAGTCCTGTGGGTGAAGTGTGTTCAAACCTTAAGTTGTCTGATATGCTGTGGCGAGGTAAGAACCACATATATTTACCAAACTGTAATTTTGTTTGATCCATTTATATCATGTGTTTTTTGTTTTTGAGTAACATGGGAGGAATTCCCATTTTTGCCTTTTTCTTATGTATTTTGTTTACTTCATTGTTATGATATGCATGGGAGGAATTCCCATTCTTTTGCATTTCTATTTGTTTAAGAAACTAAAGGAACAATTCCAATTGTCTTCTTTAGGAGTTTCACTGAATAAAGAGGTCAAGAATGTACTCAGTAGGGATGAAATAGACTCTGACCTATTTTTATGACCTGTGCAAGTTATAGAATATGACTATGTTTCAGTTGGGTCATTTTGGTTAACTGGTAACTGAGATGTATAATTATTGCTAATTTCTTGCAGCTGTATCTTGTCAAGCTTGACTCACATTTTAAAATTACCTTTTCCATTTAGTCTTGTTGAATGTTTTAGAAAATACATTATTTTGGGTAAAGCACTATAAAAGGTGCAAAAAAAACCAGCAGGTAAAAGAGTACTGCTGATTTATTCATGATCCAGGCGGTTTATATAGCGGCAGACTGATGTTGCACCGCAGAATACTGTAAGAGCCTGTCGCCCCGACGTCGCCTCTTCCAAACAATCAGACGTTACCCACGTCTTGAGGGAGAGTATTTGTAAGAGCCTGACGCTGTCTCTTCTAAACACGTGTGTTCATGTGTTTGTCAATCATCATCTCACCAGTGTAAGGACTGGGGATTGAGTGACATACTGGCTGGGTGTTTACTGGTTTATTGGTGGTTCCTTACTGAGATAAATGTACAGAATCTTCGAAGATGTTATTGACGTGTGTGCGAGAGGTAATAGCGTCTACACACAGACAGGTAAAACAGAGATAAAAGGTTCAGACATCTGTGTTTGTCGGCAGACAAACAGATGGCGATATCAGAAGACATGATTAACATCCAGTGATGAAACATACATCAGTGGAAAAGGCCAGGAAATTCTACATATGGCCAATTGCTTGAGATTCAAGACAGATTAATGAATACAATGCAGTAGCATAATATATGTGAAATAGAGAGACATATGGCGTCTTCACAAACAGAAACACACATACAGTTTGATACAGAAGATTTGGTGGAACATTATGAGTACATGATTAGAATGCTTGCATGGCAATGCAAGTAGTGGTGATTGTACATAAATCGAGACAACAATGGTTAGGGAGAAACAGACGAAAATATTGTATGGTTGAAATCGCGTTCCTGTAGAGAAAGAAAACGAGACGCTTGCTTTGTCCTGTCCACTCTGATAGATGACGACTGACGAACACAGGAATACACACATGTTTGGAAGAGACAGCGTACGAGTACATTTTACAATGTGAAAATAGACAGAATTGTAATTGAATACAATCTTGATGCCTGAGAAAGAAGAAATACTCGGTACACAAATTGAGGACAGGTAAACAATTATATACCTAGTTTAAATGATTGGATTTACGTGACCTGGCACGTCAGGTGTGACGAATTGTAGAGGCAAAGAAAATGGGACGTCACCAAAGAAAACTTGCTCAGCAGAGACTTTAAAAATAACATGTTCAGCAGAGACTTTACAGATGACTTTACAAACACTTCCCCCCCAAGACATGGGTAACGTCTGATTAGTCAGCGTATCTGCTGGAGCGCTGAAGGGTGCCATAGCTGCGTGAGGACATCGGGAGGACGTCCTGTGTGTTGGGGTGGCTGACTGTGGGTGTGGGCGGTCTTTTCTGGGGGTGGCCGCGTGCCCGCTTCTTACGAGGGCCCGGCTGTGGCGACGGCTGCCCAGGCGGAGGGTGCGGTGTGGTGACGTCTGTGTCCTCCTCCAGGAGGGCGGGCTTGACTTGGTCTACTGACACCAATCGTTCCTCCCGTGAAGTGTGAGCAGGAACGCCTTGTTGTTCCGCTCCAGCAAACAGAAAGGGCCCCTGTAGGGCCTGGTCAGTGGCGGGGCGTCGGCGTCATCCCTGATGAAGACGTGGGTGGTGGAGGCCAGCCCGGGCTGCGTGAAGGTGGCCAACCTGTCGGTATATGTCCACTTGCAGGGGGTGAACTTGCCGACTATGTCGCGAAGCCTCTGGACCGATGGGTTGTGGCGATTCTCGGTCACTAGGTCACCCGGGACCACGAGGGGCTTGCCGTATGTTTTCTCAGCTGCAGACGGGCCGGTGTCGGCCATGGGGTGGTTCTCAACCCGAGGAGGATCCACGGCAGCTGGTACTTCCAGTCCTCGGCGGTGCAGCGGGCCATAAGGGACGCCTTCAGGGACCTGTGAAACCACTCGACCAAGCCGTTGGCAGCTGGGTTGTAGGCCGTGGTGGTGTGATGAGCTGTCCCCAGCAGCTGAACCAGGCCGGACCACAATTCGGACAGGAAGGCGGGACCCCTGCAGGTTGTGATGTGGTCTGGGATGCCGAAGCGGTTGATCCAGCTGGAGAGCAGGGCCTCGGCGCATGCGCTGGCAGTGGCTTCTTGCATTGGCATGGCTTCAGGCCACCTCGTTGAGCAGTCTACCACCATCAGGAGATATCTGGACCCGCCTGATGGTGGAAGGGGCCCGGCGACATCGATGTGAACATGGCCGAAATGCCGCCCTGGCTGCGGGAACTCGCCTACCCTGGACTCGGTGTGACGCCCCACCTTGCTGGTTTGGCATTGCAGGCACTGCCTCGCCCAGGTCCTTGCATCCTTCTGCACTCCGTGCCAGATGAACTTCTCTGACAGCAGCTTGGCCGTCGTCCTGCCAGAGGGGTGTGACAGGCCGTGGATGATGTCGAATACCTGGCGGCGGCGGGAAGCTGGCACTAGGTGGGGCGGGGCTGGCTGGTACTGACGCCGCAGAGGAGGTTTGGGGCCCCGGGGGCGAGGGGCACGTCCCTTCACTTCAGGGACGTGATTGTGGTGCAGTAGGCTGGGGTCTCTGGGTCAGCGGCCTGCTCCCTGGCGAGGTCTTCGTAGTTGATCCCAAGCTGCACTACGTTTAGCTCGACTCTGGAGAGGGCGTCTGCCACAGGGTTCTTCCTGCCGGGGAGGTACTTGATGGAGCAGGTGAACTCGGCGATGGCCAAGAGATGCCGCTGCTGCCTGGAAGACCATGCGTCCCCTGCTTGGTGAAGACGTGGACCAGCAACTGGTGGTCTGTGTAGATTGTGAAGGGCGTGCCCTCAGGAGGAACTTGAAGTGCTGGACTGCGCGGTACACTGCGCAGAGTTCCCTGTCGAAGGTGCTGTAGCGGGCCTCTGTGGGGTTGAACTTCTTGCTGAAGAAGGCGATGGGCTGGGCGCTGTCGATGACCTACTCCAGGACAGCACCACAAGCGACGCTGCTGGCGTCCGTCATCAGCTGGAGGGGCGTTGGGATCCTGGTGGGCTAAGGCAGTTGCCTCGGCGAGGCAGCCTTCGTCAGGGGAGAAGACCTGCTGCTGGCTGGGTCCCCACAATAAGGACTTTGGTTGGCCTTTCAGGGTCTCCGTCAGGGGGGCCGTGGTGTGTCTTGATCCCGGGGATGAACCTCCTGTAGTAGTTCATCATCGCGAGGAACTCCTGGATGGCCTTGACGGAGGTGGGGACGGGGAACCTGGTGACGGCTGGGACTTTGGATGTGAGTGGGCAGACACCATCCGGGGATACCTCGTGGCCCAGGAAGTTGGCTTTCTGGATGCCAAAGGTGCATTTGTCGAAGCGTACGATGAGGCTGTTCTCCTGCAGGCACTGCAGGACTGCCTGGATGTGTTTCTGGTGCTCCTTGTGGGACCTGGAAAATATAAGGAAATCATCTACGTAGCAGAAGCAGAACTTCAGGTCCCCCAGGATGCTGTCCATGAGCTGCTGGAAAGTCGCCCCGGCTTTCCTCAGGCCGAAGGTGGAGAAGGCGAACACGAAGGAGGAAGGGGCGTGATGATGGCGGTCTTCGGTATGTCCTCTGGTGTGACTGGTACCTGAAAATAGGATTTCAAGAGATCCAATTTAGTGAATATTTTGGCCCCGTGAAAGGAGGCCGTGAGGGTCCTGCATGTTGGCAGGGGTAATGGTCAGGTTCCGTTGCGAGGTTAAGCCGCCTGTAGTCACCGCAGGGTCTCCAGGAGCCGTCCGGTTTCTGCACCATGTGGAAGGGGGTGGCCCATGGGTTGGAGGCCTTCTTGCAGATTCCCATCCGCTTCATTTCCCGTGGCGAACGCCTTCTTGGACTCCTGAAGGTGCCGAGGGGAAGCATCCGAACCTCGTGTGCAGGGGCCTTTGTTTTTATGTGATGGTAGATGCCATGTTTGGCTGGGGCCCGGGTACTTGGCGGAGCTCGGGCCTGAACTGCGTCAGGGAACTCCGTCAGCAACTGTGAGTACTGGGGGTGGCGGGCAGATGGTGGGCGCCTTGGGTCCCGTTGCAAACGGGTGGGACTGGCAGGAGTCGGTGTCGAGGGCGCTTCTGCCGCGTCGACTGCCAACCCGAAGTGGGCAAGGAAATCCGCCAGGAGGCGGGGTCCTTATGTCCACGATGGCGAAGCCCCAGGAGTATCTCCGGCCAAGGATGGAGATCAACAGGAGCCTGGTGCCGTAGGAGAGGATGGGGGACTCGTTGGCGGCCGTCATGGAGGTAGCCGGGTCCGGTTCTCGCTTGCAGTCCTCTCTGGATACCGGGAAGATTGATCTAACGGTCCCCGTGTCGACCAGCATCGTCCTGCCGGAGACGGTGTCGCGGACATAGAAGCCTACTGGCTCTGGGCCCCTGGGTTCTTCTGCTGCCATGGCGGCCTGTCCTGCTGGCCGCCGCCTCCCCCGTTTTTTGAACAGGTGAATGAACAGGGCAGCGGGCAGTTCTGGGCATCCTTGCTGAACCGCCTGTGGTAGTGGCAAAGACTGGGAATTCCACCTGCTGTGAGGCGCTGGGCGCCTCCCTAGTGACGCTTTGACCTCCTGCTCTGCGCCCTCCTCCTGCTGGATGGTGCTGACTGGGAGTGCTGGCGCTGGTACCCGCTTCATTGCCTTCACGGAGTCCGTCAGGTGCTGTGCCGTGTGGATCAGGACCTCTTGGGGCATCACGTAGGGCTCAGGGATTTGCGTGCGGACCTCTGGGAGGAGCTGACGGAGGAGGAGCTCCCGTGACAGGCTTATTTCGTGTTGTTTTCCACTGCTGCCGGTGTCGGGAGGGTGAGGAGGTCCTGTATCATGCCCCATGACTCCATGACGCTCTGATCCTGCAGCTGGCTGACGGTGAGGTCGAGGGCGCGGGCGGCCCGCTCGGCGATCGGCAGGGAGCATGCCCTGAGGGGGGATTTCTTCAGGAGGTTTTAGGGAGGCGTGCGGCCGACACCCACGGGACAAGCTTCTGTAGATCTCCTCCGGCAGGCGTTGAGTACTGTGTCTGCCTGTAGCACCTCGTCCGAGTTCCACCAGCCTGAACTGGCTCGACCCTGTACAGCCATGCGGCGGATTCCCCTGCGTGAATGGCGGCAGTTTTATGAACACGGCGGCCCTTGATTGTCCTGCGGGCAGGGCCCCGGGCAGGGGGAGAGTGCGGGCGCGGGCAGAAGGTGTGGAGGCGTGAGAGCCTTGGGCGGCAGCAGGCGAGGTGATATGGGAGGGAGGTAGACATCCGAATCCATGAGGTTAACAGTTAACTGAATGAGGAGGATGTTCCGCGTACATACTACCGCTCTTTGCCCTCTTAACTGGAGTGGGATACTCGCGTCAAAGTGCACTTGGGGGCGTGCGTGCAGAGTCCGCTAATGACGCTGGTGATTTTGCCAATGAGAGTCAGCACACCCGAACAATGGTTACAGCGCCGTAATTAGTCCACTAGGGGCGTGAGTTAGTTCCTGGAGCCAAGACTGAGTCACCATATGGGTCCGCTAATGGCTCCGGGAACCACTTCAGGGTCACCACTATAAGAGGTGCAAAAAAAAGGAGCAGGTAAAAGAGTACTGCTGATTTATTCATGATCCAGGAGGTTTATATAGCGGCAGACTGACGTCGCACCGCGGAATACAATGGGAGCATAGGTGACCTGAGGTCGATAATAATTAACAATAAATACAGCGAACGAGTACACTTTACAATGTGAAAATAGACAGAATTGAAATTGAATACAATCTTGATGCCTGCAAAAGAAGAAATACACGGTACACAAATTGAGGATAGGTAAACAATTATATACATAGTTTAAATGACTGGATTTACGTGACCTGGCACGTCAGGTGTGACGAACTGTAGAGGCAAAGAAAATGGGATGTCACCAAAGAAAACTTGCTCAGCAGAGACTTTACAAATAACATGTTCAGCAGAGACTTTACAGATGGCTTTACAATGTCATCGAGTCGGGGTTATCATAGTTATCCCACTGTTCCCGTTTTCTACAAGGCTGACTCCTTTGTGTAGAAGGGGAACTGAAGTGTTTCTCCTTCATCGTTCGCTTCGGCCCTTAGAATATTTCTTTTTGTTTGTTTTTTTTTATGGATTGCATTTGCGGTTAGGGACTTCATGGTTCACATTTGGCATTGATATTTTACTGTTTTGGAGTTAATAGTTCACATTGGCGTTAGTGGAGGGGATTTGCTGAGTTTTTAATTTTTTAATTTTTTTTTTTTTTTGTTTTTTTTTGTTTTTATGAAGTTGAGATCGGGACGTACTCTTGGAACTTGGAGAATTATTCGTTCCAACAACATGGCAGAGGAAGATAAGGATAAAGTTATGATGTTACATAAGTTTACATCGGCGAATGCCGGTGTTCGGCCGTTTCCGGGCCGGATGGATGGCATTCTTCCAGTTCCTCTCGAAATTTTTATAGAGGGGGTGACGAACTTCTTGGTCGCTAAGAAAATAACAGATGGGGTAGAAGCTTTTAGTGAAGCAAAGGGTTTCCTTAGTTTGGATAAAGGAGACATTGAGAATGTTGCCAGAGTCATCACTTTTTTGGAGTGTAGGACCTGGGACGATCTGAAGGAGTTTTTGAGAGCATCATACCGGAACAGCGGCTGCTGGTGACGTGCTTCAAGATCTCAGAGCTCTTTTCAAGGTTCATAAAGACCAAGATTCGCTGGTTACATTTAGTGCCAGATGATTTGATGCTATGAGGAATTTCTAAGAAATTGTGGAATTCTGGCTGGGTAAATGGAGGTGCTATTACACTAGAGGATTTGGAGAAACTGTTACAGTATGCATGGATGTTGAATGATTTCCATGGTGCTGTATGTAAATAGTTTTGACAAGGAAATAGTGAATGGGTCGGACAAGAATTTACTGTTCACGGAAGTTAGAAAACACTTAGCAAAGTGTCTTACAGTAGATAGCTGCTTTATAGACGAGATGCCGAAATCTTCCGGGGCTATTCCGAAGCATTAGACACAGAGTAATTCTGACTCTACAGTGATGAGATGGTGTGCTAAGACACAGGAGGAAAATCTTCTGTGGGTTTGGGATCTCAAGGACGTTGTTACAATTGTAATAGGCAGGGCCATACCAAGAAGTTTTGTAGAGTGAAATATTGTAGTGCTTGTAAGTCAGCATATCATGGTTGGCGGTTTTGCCTGCTCCTTAAACAGACGGAGTCTAGGAGCACACCTCAGAGTGCTAGTCTCACAGGTAGGATAACTCCTTGAGGGGGGTTTTTCAGGAACTGCTAGGGGCGGGCGAAATTTTGGTGGACCGAGCAACAGAGTGCAAGGAAATAAGGGCGAAGGTTCCTTGGGATATAGGTCTTCTAGGGGAACCCTTAGGGTCAAAGGCAATAGTGAATAGTTCTGGCAGGGATAAATGTAAGGGTGTTTGTAGATACAGGCGCTTCTGTAAATTTAATGGATTATGAGATGTTCTGGTCAATGTTTTCCAATTGATCTTTGAGGCCTGCTAGGGAAACAGTTTGTGATGTTCAAGCAAATAGGTTATGGGCTTTGGGATGTGGAAATGTAGATTTGTCTCTTAGGGATAAAAATTTCACAGAACCGTTTTTAGTTATACGGGGGCTGGTGCTTTGGGGAATACAGATGTGGGTGTAGTGGATGATGATGGATCGGGTGTACATGAGGGTTCGTGTGTAAATGAGGAGCAGGTGTCAGGGAGTGAAAAGTGTTATAAGGGGGTGTTGGCAGAGGATGTGGTGCTTGGTCCTGATATGGTTGCAATGGTGAGAGTGCAAATAAAAGGAGTGCATAAATCCAGACGCATGTGAAGATGAAGGTAGCGAGAGGCTGAAGGGGGTTTTGTGTATGGGTTCTGTAAATAGGGTATCAGGTTCAGGGGACATAGGTGGAATTGCTAAACTGCAATGATTCAGTTTGCAGTTACCAGAGGAGGATACTTATGCAATCGACTTTGTTGACTGGGTCGATGAAGATAATTCAGTGAATATTGTCAGGGATTCTTGTTCTTTTTCAGAAGCAGATTTACATGCTAGAAGGCAAGATTTTAGGGATCGGTTAGCCAATGCTGATTATAAAGAATATGCTGGGGGTGTAGAAGATGTTCTGGGTGAGTTTGCGGACACAGTCACACTCAAAGGGGATAAGTTAGGATTAACAAATGTGTTAGAACACTAAGTTCACTGGGAGGACAAAACTAAGCCTATTTTTGTTCCTTCATATAGGATTCCTTTTAAGATTAGAGAACAGGTAGAGCAAGAGGTTAATAAGTAGAGGGGAAGAAGGCATTGTCAGTCCCAGTTCGTTGCCTTTTAATTTTCCACTGCTGGCAGTGCCTAAGAAGGATGGTTCAGTCAGGGTTTGTGTAGATTTTAGGAAGTTGAACGAGAAAACCATTCCTGATCGCTACCCTGTGGCATGTTTGCCAGATTTATTTGTAGAGATAGGAGGGTAGTATATTTATTCTCAACTGATCTCATGCAAGGGTATTTCCAGGTACCACTTGGCTGAAGGGGCATTATGAGTTCACACATAATGCCATTTGGTTTAACAGGCAGCCCAATGACATTTACTAGGCTAATGAATACAGTGTTGCATGACTTGTTAGGGAAAAAGATGTTCATCTACATGGATGACATCCTAGTTGCCACGGATTCAGCAGAAGAATATTTAGAAGTTATGAGGGAGGTTTTTAGAAGGCTTTGATTAGCAGGTTTGAAGATAAAGTTAGCCAAGTGTAATTTTCTCAAGAAGCAGATAGTATATTTAGGTCATGTCATTTCTAAAGAGGGTGTTAGATTGAATGATGATAAAGTTAGGGCATTTGTAGAGTTTGCCACTCCCAAGACTAAGAAGCATATTCGGTAATTTTTGGGGATGGCTGGATTGGATTTTTCCGTAGATTTGTGAAATGTTTTTCTGTTCTGGCATCTCCCTCGACAGCTATTCTGAAGGATGATGTGCAGTTTGTTTGGGGAGACGGACAGCAAGTAGATTTCCAAAAAATCAAGGATGCCTTGATAAATCCCCCAGTGTTGAGGTTTCACGATTTGGAACATCCTTTCACTTTGGTAACAGACGCTAGTTATGATGGTATAGGGGCATGCCTTATGCAGAAGTTCGATGGAAGACTCCATCCAATTGCATTTTACAGAAGGAAGCTTAAGATATGAGGTAGTAATGAACGGTTATGGCTGGTAGTAGACAAAGAGGCCTTTGCCGTGGTTTCATCTCTCGTCCATTTTAAGATGGTAATGTTGGGCAATCAAGTAGAGGTTCTGACGCCATTGTTGGATCTTTTAAATAAGCCAGATCTTTCCCCAAAAGGAGCCCGGTGGTATTGGACAATCAGAGATTTGATGCTAAGCTAAAGTATATAGAAGGTAGACAGAATGTCATAGCAGACGCCCTTAGTAGGAGCTTTGTTGATGAAGAGGGTACTCGTGTATGTTATGTATCTGGGGATAGCATAGATTGGAATATTAGTTTAGTAGAAGCGAAGCAAGATGAAGATGAAATTCTGAGAGACGCAAATGCGTTTCTTAAAGGGGAATTAGTTAGGAAGGGGTATAAGCTGCCTTTTGCAGGGCCTGGATCAGAGGGTAATTTGTTAGTTAGGAAGATTAGATACAGACTAAGAAATAGTGAGTTCCTAGGAGTTTAGTACCTATGGTGTTAGATATTGTTCACGGTAGGTCTGGCAACCCGCATTTGGGGATTAAGAAAACGTATCAAAATGTACGGGGACAATTCTTTTGGAAGAATATGCTTGGTGCGGTAGAAGACTTTGTGAGAAGTTGTTCAGTCTGTAATGCATGTAAGCCTTCAAGGGTCGTTTCATGTAAATTAGGTTTCATTCCCGATTCCTACCAGACCCAAAAGCAAGAGTCCACATGGACCTGTTGAGCAATTTCTGTGAATCTAGTTATGGCCATAGGCATCTGCTGGTGGTTGTTGACGAATTAACTAGGTTTGTAGAGATTTTTCCATTGAAGCATAAAACAGCAGACGGAGGTGATTCTTTAATGGTTCTTTAATGGGTTTTTGAGGTGCTGATTGATAATGGGAGGTGAACAAGAGTTAGGTTCTTGATTACTGATATTTAGGCCCAGGGCGTGGGACCTATAAGGCCATTTGAAAACAGAAATTGACACTAAAGGCTTGACAGTTAGAGAAAACCTAGTAGTTTCTTGCGGATGCAAGGGTGGAAAGTACTGGAAGGAAAGAATATGTAAGTTAAGTCCCTATAGACTGGAAGGCACGCTGCGAATGCCTGTGCCTGTGTGCACGAGCAAAGGGTTAGTCTTGAAGGTCATTGAAAGCTCTTTGAAGATGACTATGTGGAAGGTAATGAGGCTCCAATTGGGATCGATATCTTCCAAAGGTTCAGCAAGTATTAATTCTATGGTTAGTGATACCATTAGAATGTCTCCCCAATGAAGCACTGTTTGGTTACCCAGCGCGGGGTGCGTTTGATTTACTGCCCATTTCATCAGGTGACGATACAATTCAATCGCTTGATAGGTATCGTTAAAAGAGATATGCACATCTTGCTAAGAATCTTGAAATGAAAAATCAAGACATGGTTGATAGGAGCAACACAAAGCCAGATAGAGTTAAAGTGGCTGTTGGAGATAGGGTTATGTGAAGATAAATGTCAGGAATCAGTTGAACTATAAAGCTGGGTCCGAAATTTGAAGACCCTTTCTGCGTTGTAGAAATAAAGAAGGGAAATAGATTTGTTGTTACAGACGAGAACACGGGTGTGTCTCAGTTGACACTTATATCTAAAATTAAAAAGATGGGTTAATGGAAATCACTGTGAGTTAATTCCCGTGTTGTACTGGGGTTATGATAATTTTTCTCTCTTTTTTTTCTGGGTATTTGTCTCTCTCTGTGTTTTTTTTTGTTTTTTTAAATGGGTTTTAAATGGGTATAATTTATAATTGTGGTTTAACTGGGGAGGATGTTGGTCTGTAGAGTTATACAAATCCTTAATTGCCCGAGTTCAGTTTTTTCTGCATGTTTTTTGCAATACTTTTAAAAGTGTGTAAGTGCAGCAGGGTCTTATAGATATATTAATTTATTCTTTTGTTTCCAATAATGTTTGTTTTTTCTTTTCTTTTCTTTCTTATTTAGAGACTTGGGTTTAATTTCCTTGAGTTCTTTCTTTTTCTCTTTTCTTTTTTTGTTTTTGTAGATGCTGAAGTTTTACCTACTCATGACTTCAGGGGTCATGGTTTGGTCTAAGTTCGTAGTGAGGCTAGGCCCAGGTGTTATTATAGAGGAAGACTATGATGTATGGTTGTCATCTGACACATTATCTTTGAGTATAGAGTTTGAAGACTTAGGTTCTGCAAAGGTTGAACTTGAAAAAAAAAAAAAAACATCCCAGGGGAATTTCAGTCAATTAGAAAGTTTTTGAGTGAGATGGAAACTGGACGGAATCTGTCTGATCCGTTATGGAATTGGTTAACCGAGCTTGACGCTACTGCGGTTAGGGTTCAGGATAGGACTGAGAAAACTTTAACATGGCTTCTGCAGGTAGATATTTCAGCCTCTAAAGCCTCTTTTACAAGAAGGAGGAAAGCTGCCCCACTGGCAATTGGAGCAGTGGTGCTCATAGGGAGTGCTTGCTAATATCAATTTCTGAGTTTGGTAAAAATTGAACAGATATTGGCAGATTTGGCTAACCATGGTAAAACTTTAGTGACTTTACGGGATAGTAATGAGAAATTGCAGGAGGGATTTTGAGACTATTACGACATTCTTTAAATGGGTTACTAGTCGCAGCTGATAAGATGGGGAGACCTAGGTGTTATGATAGCATTGTCTTCCTGTCATACTACCTTGTTGAATATTGAGAAAGAAGTAGAATCCATGTCATCAAGATTCAAACACATTAGGCAATAGTGGCTGCTTCTAAGGGCACATTTTTGCAAATATTCTTCCTCTGGGGTCTTTAGAATTGACTTTAATGAACGCAGCATGTCAGTATGGGTTCAGGTAATTTTTCCCAGGGAGACTTTGTATAGATATTATGGGATTCTTAGGGTTAGTATTTCTGATTGGGGGTTATTTGTAGAAATCCCAGTTAGTAATTTGAAATCATTTCATAGCTTTATCCTATGGCCTTTTCCTAGTACTTTTAATAATTCAGTAGTAGTATGGGACAGTGAAGACACTACTGTATGTATCTTTTGGGGGACCAGTTGCTATCCTCAGCTGTCAATTATAAGTCAGGATGTGTGTTGGTGCATGATGGATATGTTTGTGACAGTAGTATCTTTACCCTTGCCAATGCTGAGTGGTTAGGATGTAAGAAGATGTTAGTTCATAACCAGACTCTCCCTGACTGTGACTTTCGACCATTCCAACATGAGTACGAGGTGGCCTCTGCGAAGACCCTCAACGCAGTGTTCTGCCGGAGTTGCGAAGTCTCCATCTGGTACCATAATTTATCAGGCACGTTCCTTCATGTGGGGAATCCTGCCTGTTTGATTGACGTGTAGCCTGGTCACGCCGGAGGTTTGAGTTCTGGGCAAGAGCGTTTTCAACTCTACTACTCAGATCTTCATGCGGCATCTTCAGGGTCCATCAAGTGGTTTGGTGCTGCCTTTGGCTAAGGCATTGAAGAAGAACCAGTAAAGTGGACTGTGCAGTCTGTTGCTGGCATGCATCCTGCATTTGAAGTCAGCCTGCTGAGGGTGTCAGGGCTGTCCGGTTGAGACGTGAGGCTGGAAATTAGACAGTGAGTTTGTATCCTTAGTGCTGGGGTCAGCACTTCCTTGGGTGGCCGGGAGCATCTGAAACGTGAGTAAGGATGAGTGAGTTAACAAGCAGGCATAGAAACCACCCCAAAAGTTCCTGGGGAATGTATATCTGATATGTTTCCTCATTAAGAAGTTTGAGTCAGTCGTTTTTAAAGGTGAGACCATATGACCTAACACGGCATGTATGTTCACCAGAAGTTACAGGTTCCGGGTGAGGATGCACGTTTGTACGTGTCTTTTTGGGCGGGGTCCCAAGAAATGAAGCGAGAAATGGGAAATAGGAGGGCAACATACGACCAGCCCTTTTTTAGTCACAGGGTCAAAGTTAGAGTCCTGAAGGTGAAGTATGTTCAAAATTACGTTGTCTGATAATGTACTGAGTTAAGAACCATATATATTTACCCAAACTGTAATTTTGTTTGATCCATTTATATCATGTGTTTTTTTGTTTTTGAGTAACATGGGGAGGAATTCCCATTTTTGCCATTTTCTTTGTATGTTGTTTCTTCATTGTTATGATATGCATGGGAGGAATTCCCATTGTTTTGCATTTCTATTTGTTTAAGAAACTAAAGGAACAATTCAATTGTCTTCCTTTAGAGCTTCACTGAGAATATAGAGGTCAAGAATGTACTCAGTAGGGATGAAATAGACTCTGGCCTATTTTTATGACCTGTGTTATAGAATATTATGTTTAATTTTTTTTTATGATGTTTTAAAATATGTTATCTAATAAGAAATAAAATATAAAATATGAGTAAAATTTATTTTGTTATAATTGTAATTATTATTATATTGTGCGATATTTTGATGTATAAAATTTTATTTACATTGTTACTAAATTCACTTTCTAAACTATTCTATCATTGTAGTTAATGATTGACTCATCATTTTAAAATCAAAAAATGCCATTTAAGTCTTGTTGATATTTAGAAAATATCATTATTTTGAAAAAAGCGTGTTGATATTTTTTAGAAAAAATGCATTATTTTGAAGCCTGTTTTGGGTCATTTTAAAGAGAGAGAGAGAGAGAGAGAGAGAGAGAGAGAGAGAGAGAGAGAGAGAGAGAGAGAGAGAGAGAGAGAGAAGTCGGTTTGAGTGAGTATCGAGGAGGGAACCAGCAGCGTCCTGCCTTGGTCATCAACAAGGCTGCCACAAGGGAAGAGACGATCAGACTTCCAGAAGCAGGTAAGCAAAAAACGTGCTGTAATCTTCTTGTAATGTATATAAATATATATATATATATATATATATATATATATATATATATATATATATATATATATATATATGTATGTATATACACACACACACATATATATATATATATATATATATATATATATATATATAGAACTTTTCTCTTGTATATATATATATATATATATATATATATATATATATATATATTATATATAATATATATATATATACATACATGTTCTGATGAGTTATTCTGCTAATGAGTTTAATAATTAGATTAATTTAATTTATATTGCCTTGTTCTACCTAAGACCCATGTTAATTAAGCCTAAAATTAACTCTAAAGGATAGATATTGAATAGATCAGGTCGCCAGTTAACACTAGTTAACAAAGAATTGAGTTTTATTCATAACCACATGACTGAATTCAAGAAACTTACTGAAACACTAGTTTCAACAAAAAAAATAAAATGAAATGGATTATTTACAGGAGCTAACAGCAGCTCAGCATATTTATCCTACTTAGGACAAACCTCAATGCTGCATAGAATGAACGCAACTGATTTATGTGCCTCTCAGACACTTTATCAGGCATTTACTGCAAGGCCGAATTGAAGCTTCTTGGTACTGAGAATGCGGATTCTTCTCCAAGAAAGAGGAATTTTGTTTAGGCCCAAGTCATACACAGTTCTGGAAAAAGACATATCCAGATAACAATCTTGCATTGTTTCATAAATTACTTGTCAAAGTTAATCAGTTTTGGGATGATTTCTTAAGTTAAGAGTAATACTCTTAACACCATGGAGGATAAGTTATGTGACTTCACTAAACAACAATAATTGTGCTTAATAGGTGACTTCATAAGTGGTATGTTTTAATGGGATTACTAAGTCAGTGACTGTTCAAGAGAGGAAAATTTGAACAAGGAAAAATGAGGGTTTCAGTAGAAGGGAAAGAGAACTGGGAGTAATTGTCACCTCAGACTTACCGCTAGGTTCACCAATGCAGTGATCAGTTGCATAAGATTCCTTGGTCCGTTGGAATAACAATTTTCTCCCTCGTTTGAACAAGGAGGGAAAACAAAGGATGCTTGGAAGACACTCTGTGGCAGCCGAGCCTAGAGTCTTGACACGGTAGGGCAGCTCTCGCTGTTTGCTTGAAAACTCCACCTAACCAGAGCTTGACCTTAAATAACAATAGTCTCAATAGTACACAGAATAGAGGAAATTGGGTTTTAAGAACAGAATAACTAAGGTCTAGCCTAGCAAAACTGTATCCCTCTATGACTCTCTAAGTTAAAAGTCTCGCCCATTGGCGAATTTAATTTGAAAACACTGCTTCCCACTCGCTTCTTCACATGCTAACAGCCTACATTGTCTGCCCTCTTACTTTAACAAAGGTAAATTTTTATTCTTTGATTAAGAAGCAAGGATGAGAGGTCGAACAGGGAATGTTTATAATAGCTTCCCCTCTTAACAAGGCATTCACTCCCTTTCGGGCGTGAAGGCCTGTACTAAGCAAGCTGTTTGCCTCAATTGCTTTACTCTTTTCCCTGAACAGATTTTTCCCTTGCAATGTGGCTAGCTAAGGATCTACCTGACACTAGAATGGGATACGTGCTTTAATCATTTACCTTCTACAGAATCCTAACACTACTCAAAGGTGTCTACAGACATTTACGTGCTACCTCTGATGATAGTAAAATTTATTCCTAGACAAATGGGACATTCACTCTTTTATGACATAACCCACTAGAACACTGCTGTAGCACCAACGTAAATGACAATGAACTAGCTAAGTTACAATATTCTTACAAGTATACTATTTCTTGTACTAGAATGTACAATCATAGTAAACAAAGTAGCAACCTGAGTTCTTTAAATAAGTTTTTTTTATACTGGACTGAGAGAGGTGTCCATTCCTCCTCAGTTTTTTATATGGAAAATGCTTTCCTTTGTTACAGTGGTACGCCATGTGTGTCATGAGCTCAGTGGCTCTATTCACAACAGTTACGATTACTGGCTTAATAAGTTATACTTAGTTACTGCTGCTCATTACAAGATTTCAATCACAGAGTTACTGCTAATGCTTACTGAATCTGGTCTAGGCTGTTACTAAGGCAGAGATCACGCCGGCTACCTCCTCAGGGCAGGAGCCAGGGTCACTCTGAGAGGGAAAGGCACTGTGCCAAGGAGGCATGAGTGCCAGGGTAAGCTTGTGGCTCTGGCTACTACTTGGCTCTCTTCCACCCCTTCTTCTTCTTGTTCCTCCAAGGATTATCTAGAACAGTCCTGGGAGGTGATGAGGACACCGACTCTGGGGAAAAGCCAGATGGGCTAGCGGGTGCAAAGTCAGGGGTAACTTCAGAGGCTACTGGAGGGCTCCCCACTCTGGCTGCTGTGACAACCGGAGTGTCGACAAGGGAAAAGTTCGGGCATTTTTCCTCTGTGCGACTGTAAACAACTATGTTCGCAGCAAGGTCGTAAACAACCATTTTTGCTGCAAAGGGAAGATTGGTGACTGAATCTCAGGTCACTTGATATAAACGCATGCTCTTTTCCCATCTCAAATTAAATAAAAAAAAAGATTTACAAATGAACAGGTTCCCTTTGTTGGACACTATAAGGATGATTTGGGACGCTTTACCTTTTTACTTCCCCTCTCCATGACAAACAAAAAAAAAAAAGGAACCATTAGTCCATTTCCCTGCTGCCCACTCAATTGTGTGGGGAAGAAGTGAAAGTGGCATTTAAAATTAGCCACGCAAGGGAGCGGTCGACGTGAGTGACTTCACAGAAAATTAAGTGATTTAGGAGGCAAGCGTTGTTGCACACTGAGATTTATAGACAAAGGGGTGGGGGGATTGCTGCTGATGAATAACAATTAATAACTCAATTTAGCAGCTGATCATGATTAAAATACAGAACTTGTTCCACGAGTATCATTAGGGGTCAAACACACGAAGTTTATGAGGCGTTCACACTTTCAGGAATGTATGTAGTCAGCAGACCATGAGGGAACCAAGATAGACAGTCCTTATCAGTGGGAAAGCAAATGATTTGTAAAAAAGGGTATTCTTTTTGTTAATTAATAAATCGTTATGGGTTTATTTTGCTAAGAGATCGTTATAATTTGATAATGAATTAACGCACTGGTAAGAGGTCATAAGGGGTTAGACCATGGGTGAAATGTGCTATTCAGGCTGATAACGGATTACTTTTGAGCTTTTAATAACATTTTCATTCATTGAAGTCATTATAATGCTTAATGATATTCAATTAAAAGATTGTTGTGAAACTATAGTTATTTAATTATTGTGATAATGAATGAGAAATTGACATTAATGTAGTTAAGGAATTTACCTGTGTTAGTGTTAAGGAGTTTCATTTAACTTCAGCGGGCAGAAGGTATTTCTTCTTGTTTCAGCTGCACGCCAGTCAAAGTGGCTGTGCTCTGGTTTGGTGGTCCTACAGTCGATGCCACCATTGTGGAGGTAGCACGGCTATGGAGTGGCATTGGGGAAAGGCTTCCCCAGAGGAGGTCCCGACTCAACAGGAATTTCACTCCGGGCCTGATTCCACTCACTACAACAAGGCGGTGAGGTAGCGTGCCCCAAGGTGTCATGACCTGGAGCTCGACTGTGGGAATGATTTTGGTGTGGCCCTCTACCCATTTCATCTCTCATCGAGTTTTCTTGTCAACTGGCTGGCACTTGGGGCCTTTCAGTCAGGCTAACATCTGCTGCAGTGTCTACAGTAACAGGTAGGGCCACTGGCAAAGTAGAGCCATCAATGGATGCCACCGATATGAACTGGGTATCTAGCCTCTCGGGGTGAGGTATCTTCTGCAGCCCAGCTACAGAGAAAGTGGTGCTTATTAAGTTGATGAACTTGGCGGCTGGGACATGATTTGGACAGGCCGGATGTCCAGCACTATAGTGGTCAGCAGCACCACAGGATCGACATTGGCCCTGGTCGGTAAGGGTGTCTACTTGGGATGACTAGATGTAATTTGGAACTGAGGAAGTGTCCCTCAGTTTTGGGTAACACCTTAGTGGTGTGGCACCTTTTTTTAATAAAGTGGCACTGTGGCTGAGTGTGCTGTGCAAAGGTCACACTTATGGCACTCTGGATCTCTAGGTACAGGTGTAGCCTGTGTAGTCACAAAGGATATTTGTCATTTGGTGGCACTAAGTGCCAGTGCACTCCTAGAATCGACGTTTTTCTTGGAGTACAACCATTGTATTAATGGAAAATGCAAGTCTGCCCAAGCAAGAGTGTAACTAGTAATTATTAAGAAAGGAAGGATCTTTAAAAAAATCCAGATAGGTAAAATCCCAGTTTATGACAGTGCCTAGATTAGTGGCATTGTGGAAATAAGAAAATTAATTTTGGTTGCTTTTGCCCTGTGGGTGACCAGTTCCTAGTACCAGCGCAAAGGACTTCTTTCACCAGAGGGAGTGAACTTTTATGCTTGAGTCTGCATAAAAGACCCCACTCATGGCAGACAGTTTTCAGTAACTGTGGTTAATCTTAACTTATCCTCATCTATATGTGGGACAGAAGTGTTTCCTTTTTGTTTGTTTTATTTTAATTAATTATTCCTATGTCGGCCCATTCTTTCAATGAAGACGGTGCACATACAATTCTGAGTTATCTTAAAAGCTTACATAAATGGATAAAAGAAATGGAAGAGAGAGAGAGAGAGAGAGAGAGAGAGAGAGAGAGAGAGAGAGAGAGAGAGAGAGAGAGAGAGAGAGAGATAATTCATCCAGCAACCAAGTGATTCTGGTCCTTCCTAAGTAAATATGGAAAATTGTAAATACACTAGCAGGGTTTCTTCTTTTGAAACACTGATTACTTTGGCAACGTTAGGTAATGGGTTGTCTTGCCAATATTAACGTGCCTAATTACCATGCTCTTATTAATTCTTACTAAAATTCTTTAAGTTGCATCCTTTATACATGAGGTTAAATAAGGGTTGTTTTCTTTGTTTATTTTACATGATTTCGTTCCCCACAAAATGTATATTTGTGTATGAACTTTTGTTACATTTCCTAAATAAATTATTCTCTGACTAATTATTAACTTTCTTTTACCCGTTGCATCAAATCCTATACCTATTCTTTCCTTTAGTTGAAGTATATTTTTTCCTAAGATTTGCAAGTATGGTAATGTGTGAGGCAAGTTAGTTCTACATTCGAGCATATGAGGCAGATGTTATTTAAAGACGTCAATAGGTAAACAACAACAACAAAGTTTTAAGATGGCGGCTACTTTATAGCAGGCAATCAAATTCTTAAGATGGCGACGGACTAAGTAAACCTATAGAAAAATTAAGCTGATTGGCTCAAAGAACGACGGCCTTATTATATACAAGTCGTGGGGGATGTTTTGGCGGAGGAATACAGACTTCCTCCCTTCACTGTGTTATTACAATACAAAAGAACAAAACATTTGAATTCCTCTTACAAAACAAATGAAGCTTCAACGTAAATGCAATTTTAATTTTAAAATGACAAATGCGAGTTATTTCATGTTAGCAAGATGGAAAACGAATTTGTTATGATTAATCTTTTTCAGCCTCTTGAGTCGTAATTAATCCTACCTGTGGCCGAATAGCATCTTTATACTGCAGGAGGCTTCACGATACAAAGGAATGGACACGTGACGTCCTTACTGGCCTGATTTACATTAATGTAAAAGGCAAATTATGAAATTAAACCCTGATATAGTTCATTTGCGATATTAATGAAAAAGAAATTTAATATGATTTCACACGAGGGTAAGTAATTCTACAGTGGGCCTTCTCATCAGGTTTTAATTGCTTTGTTAGAAATGCCTATGTACTTGTAAAATGTCCGTCCTATTTTAAGCAAAATAAGGGAAGGCACACGCCCTCCCAATATTGTCATGCAACCTTCTATAGTTCGAAAAATTTAATATCATGCATTAATCACTGACCGGAGAATAGCAAAATATTAAATCTTGACTTAGTAACTTATTATGACCTTGACTGGTACACGGGTCTGGCAGGCAGTGTTCAAACTTGGTAAACTCTCATTTTCCTCATTATTGTGAATTTTAACTTATAGCTGCTTTCATGTAATGCATACTTTCCCCATCTACTCTTCTTATTATTATAACATTGGTATTCATAATATTACTTACCTTGGACTGTATCCTTGTTTGGGAGAATTTAACATGAAATTATGATCTGACTTTTTATCTTTGAAATAATTCGTATCTAATCTGATTTCAAGTTCTTTACCTCTGTGATTTAATTAGAAAATGCTACTTTTAATCAAAGAAATCTCAGCAAGGTGTCGACAATGTTACGTGTGTCATTCGGCTGTTGAGTTTAATTATTAATTATAATTATTTATATTTCCTTGCTTAACCTAAGGCTGAAAGTTACCTAAAAAAAAGACAGATAATTAACATAATTAGATTTGTCGCCAGTTGAGATAGATTACTGAATATAGAGTCTATTCTGAACTAATGAACGAAATCAACATTACTCAAACAACTAGTTTCAACAAAGTAAAATATTAACTGATTTCTTACAAGAGCTAACGACAGTTCTGGCTTCGTCCCACTTTGGACACAAGATATTACAACATAAAGGGGTGACTAACGTAACGGCTTGGGGCCACCTGTGACTCGTTTATAAGGCAATTGCGAGTGAATTGAGATCTTCATCAAGGATGCCAATTCAGTTTCTCCAAGCAAGAGGGTAGCCAGGCCAAAAGGTCTGCACAGTTCTGGAAGAGAGAATCCTATGATTATTCCAATATCATAAAAACTCTCACTTGACACTAATTGACTGTTTCCTTGGCTGAATCTTAGATCAAGAATATTATTTAACACCATGGGAGAATAATTTTTTGGCAGTTCCACTCAGGCAACAATAATATTGTACTTAATATTTTGAATATAAATGTGATATGGTATTCCTAGGATTTGCTATATTTACTGTTTAATAGAGAGAAACTTGAAACACGAAAAAATGAGAATTAAAGTTGAAGGGAAACAGAACTTTTTAATTGTCAGCTTCCAGACTTACTGCTGGAATAGATAATGCAGTGATCACATTGCATCAAAAGTCCTTGGTCTGTTGGGATCTTTAATTTTTCTTCCACATTCGAGACTGAGACAAAGGTTAAGTGGGTTCCCCAAAACACGTCCGGTTCCATTGGGTTTACTCTGCTTCTCATCTTTGAAGTTTTGGTGAGCTTGGGTCGCCACTGGTCTTGGCTCCTCCCACAAGCCAACTTGGTGTGCGTGAGGGTAGTGTCTGTAAAATGACAAAAACTCGTCAGTACAATGGTCATAGAAAAGTGAACTTAGGGTTCTCTAGCTAAGGCTGGTCCTGGAAAACTTATCCTGTCTGATATCCTCTAAACTAAAATCAACCCCTTTGATAAGATCAGGTCTAAACAACTGCTTGCTTTTTTCTGCCTAACATGGTATGAAACCCTCTTACTTTAACAAAGAGAATAATTTTATATTTTGATTAAAGGAAGTAAAGGAATTGAACTGCTAATTATCTATGGATATATATATATATATATATATTTATATATATATATATATATATATATATATATATATAGATAGTATATAATCATTATAGTTACAAATGTAGTTTAAATTAATATCCAATTCCAATCTTCTGTACTTGTTTACCCATCGAGAGCGGGGAAATTGCACTTGGCATAGGCCTTAATGGTCCTGTAAGAGGTGCAAAATAATGAGCAGGTGGACAAGTACTGCTGGTTTATTGGGAAAGCAGGTCGCCTTATAAAGCAGCATGCGGACGTCATGCAAAGGCATACAATAGGATACAGGTGACCCGAGGTCAATTGTTCTCAATGTGACACAGGACAGGTAAATACAAATGACATGAAAAGTAAAATTACAAGAATTGGCACAATAATGTTCTGATACATGTGCAACGAAAACAGGCATAAATAATTCAGTAATAGATACGTATTTACATAGATAAAACTGTGGCCTAATTTAGAAAATATTTTGGCCCCGTGAAAAGAGGCCGTGAGATCCTGCATGTTTGGAAGGGGGTAATGATCTGGTTCAGTTGCGAGGGTGAGCCACCTGTAGTCACCGCAGGGTCTCCACGAGCCTTCCGGTTTCTGCATCATATGGAAGGGAGAGGCCCACAGGCTGGGGGCCTTCCCACATATGCCCATACTCTCCATCTTGGCGAAAGCGTCCTTGTCCTCCTGAAGGTGCCGAGGGGGGAGCCTCCGGAACTTTGCTGTGCGTTGGGGGTCCCTTTGTTTTAATGTGGTGGTAGATTCTGTGCTTTGCAGGGGCCCCGGGCACCTGACGTAGTTCGGGCTCGAAGACGTCGGGAACTCCTTCAGCAGCTGGTGCGGGGCAGCGGAGAAGATGGTGGGTGCACTGGGGCCCGTAACCAGGGGGAGGGACTGGCAGGAGCCGGTGTCCAACAGGCGCTAGCGACCGACATCGACTGCCAGGCCAAAGTGGGCAAGGAAGTCCGCACCCAGGAGTGGGGTCTTATTTGGTCCATCAGGGCAGGCAGAGCGTGGGGAGCGGGTAGCGGCGTGGAGGAACGCGTGAGCCTCAGCATGTGGGAGGGAGTAGGCGGGTTTTGCGCGAGGGAGATATCTGAGTCTGCGAAGTTTGCGGTTATTTGTATGTGGGAGGGAATGTCCGCGTCCATACTCACTACTGCACTCTTACTTGGAGTGGGTTATACTCATGTCAATACACGTGGGAGCGCACCGTATGGGTCCGCTAATGACGCTGGTGATCTGCCGACGAGAGTCGGCACACCCAAACGCTTTGTTAGAGCGCTGTATTTAGGCTGTTAGGGGCGTGGGGTAGTTCATGAAGCCAAGACTAGGTCGCCATGAGTTATATAATGACTTCAGGAACCACTGCTGAGGTCACCACTGTAAGAGGTGCAAAATAACGAGCAGGTGGACAAGTACTGCTGGCTTATTGGGAAAGCAGGTCGCCTTATAAAGTGGCGTGCGGATGTCATACAAAGGCATACAATAGGATACAGGTGACCCAAGGTCACTTGTTCTCAATGTGACACAGTACAATTACAAGAATTGACACAATAATGTTCTGACACTTGTACAATGAAAACAGGCATAAATAAATCAAAAATAGATACGTATTTACATAGATAAAAATGTGGCTGTTTAGCGTGACCTAGGCTTGTGGGAAAGGCACCACAGAAAACGGGAGGTTCACCACAGAAAACCCATTGAGCGGGGACTTTACAGTCTTCCACCTTGATAGCTAATTGGTACATTTGGAACAAGCAGCTCTTTTTATGAATTTTTTTATCACACCACCATGATTTATATACAATCATTAAGTTGCAAATGTCATGGAGATGGGTTAATGCCAACACTAAGTATAATTTACCCACTCTTGATGGGTAAACAAGTACGGTGGATTCAGCAATAACTTATACCTCTCTTGATGGTTAAGTGATTTTACCATCGACTGTAGTTGTTGGAGAGGTACTGAATATTGAGTCTTCGAGACACTTCTGTGCCAATCCATTTATCACTTGAAAATGCCCGTTTGGTGAAATTCCTGAAGCAGTGCAAATTGAATATTAAACTACATTTGTAGCTTAATGTTATATATAAATCACGGTGATGTGATAAAAAATAAAAATATATATATATATAATAGATATATATATATATATATATATATATATATATATATATATATATATATATATATATATATAAGACAGAATACGTTCAAAAACAAAAAAAAACCACAGCACATAGAAGGACAGGGTGACAAGGAGATAGCCGGTCATCAAAAGGGGATACATTTATTGCCGACGCGTTTCGTAACAACATAGTTACATCATCAGGCTAAAAGAGAAAACAACACAAATTAAAAACACATGGAATATAACTTTGACTTTAAGAGTCTCAACAAATTATACGAAACTTACATTAAAACAAAACAAGATTTAAAAGCAACCTTTTAGACTAAAGGCTGAAGGCTGAATGATTCGGAAAGGATGGAGAGGCAGCGAAGAAATACGGCTCAAGCCAGAAATAGCTGTATAGAGGTGGTGTGATTGTTCAACTTGGGCACTAACTGCTTGATAAATAATGACTCTAAGATAAGCAGTTCGTGTAAACGGCTTGTTTGGCCCAAGACAGAGATTCAGAATAGTTAATGCTGGTGTTACAAATTTTTGTGTGATTTCTGATATTAGAAAATTGGATTGGACAATCTGCAGCCAACGATGACTGACACCATTATGTGAATCAGCTCTGACCTTGAGCAATCGCTTAGTCGAATTTACGTAAGTCCCCAAATTACATCTGGGCAAGTATATTTATATACGACTGAGGATTGCAATACTGGGCAGATTTTGTCTTTAAATTTAAAAAGTGATCCCATTGTAAGGGATTTTTGAATTAAAATAACTTGCAACATATTAAAGTGTTTTCAATTGCAGACTTGAGATTCCTTCTAAATTTGTCATCTTGGATGTATGGAATACTGGTATACAGTTTCTTTTCGTGGAACAGTATTTATGGAAGGGGAGTCTGACAGTTTCTTATTTAGAAAATTTGCAATGTCTGAAGAAAACATGTGAGGGAAACCAAATATTTATACAAGAACAAAATTTCTTTTATGATATGAATCCCAGGAAGAGGTTAGAGTGTAAGCCTGATGAAGCAGGGTAAAAATTGAATTGAGTTTAAAATGATAAAAACAAGCACTATAAAAGTTTGAACCCAGACCTGAGAAAGTCTTTTTCTAAAAACTTTGGAAGTGTTAAAACTATTACCATGTCGAAACACCAAAACATCCAAAAATGGCAATCGATCGTTTTTCTCTCTCTAATGTAAACTTGATATTCGGATGTAATTCATTAATGTACGAGAGGAACTGGTCAGCATGGAAGGCTGATTTAAAAACAGAACAAAGGTGTCATCAACAAACCGTTTATACACAAGAGGATAAAAACCTAGGGGCAAATTTCCCAACATGTCCTCCTCCAGGGAGCACATAAAAATATTGGAAAACGTGGGACCAAGGGGTGATCCCATTTTTATACCGTCAACCTGTTTTTACAAACAATCATTAAAAATAAAGGCAGTGTCCAGCACTGCTAACTGCAACAATTTCTTAAAATAGCAACGGTCATAGTTAAAATAAGTATCACTGGTTCAATAAAATTTTATCTAAAAATAACCTCGATTGTTTTTCTACTGGGACATTTGTGAATAAGGATTCCACATCGTAACTGGTCATATACAAGTCAGAGTCTTGACATAAAATGAATTAATGAATTACATCCGAATATCAAGTTTACATTAGAGAGAGAGAAAACGATCGATTGCCATTTTGGATGTTTTGGTGTTAAATGACATGGTAATAGTTTTAACACTTCCGTTTTTAGAAAAAGACTTTCTCAGGTCTGGGTTCAAACTTTTATAGTGCTTGTTTTATCATTTTAAACTCAATTCAATTTTTACCCTGCTTCATCGGGCTTACACTCTAACCTCTTCCTGGGATTCATATCATAAAGAAATTTTGTTCTTGTATAAATATTTGGTTTCCCTCACATGTTTTCTTCAGACATTGCAAGAATTTTCTAAATAAGAAACTATCAGACTCCCTTCCATAAGCACTGTTCCATATGAAAGAAACTGTATGCCAGTATTCCATACATCCAAGATGACAAATTTAGAAGGAATCTCAAGTCTGCAATTGAAAAACACTTTAATATGTTGCAAGTTATTTTAATTCCAAAAATCCCTTACAATAGGATCACTTTTAAATTTAAAGACAAAATCTTTGCCCATTATTGCAATCCCTCAGTCGTATATAAATATACTTGCCCCAGATGTAATTTGGGGACTTACGTAGGTTCGACTTTGCCGATTGCTCAAGGTCAGAGCTGATTCACATAATGGTGTCAGCCATCGTACTGGCTGCAGATTGTCCAATCCCAGAATTTTCTAATATCAGAAATCACACAAAAATTTGTAACACCAGCATTAACTATTCTGACTTCTCTGTCTTGGGCCAAACAAGCCGTTTACACGAACTGCTTATCTTAGAGTCATTATTTATCAAGCAGTTAGTGCCAAGTTGAACAATCACACCACCTCTATACAGCTATTTCTGGCTTGAGCTGTTTTTCGCTTCCTCTCCTCCTTTCCGAATCATTCAGCCTTCAGCCTTTAGTCTAGCAGGTGCTTTTAAATCTTGTTTTGTTTTAATGTAAGTTTCGTATAATTTGTTGAGACTCTTAAAGTCAAAGTTATATTCCATGTGTTTTTAATTTGTGTTGTTTTCTTTTAGCCTTGATGATGTAACTATGTTGTTACGGAAACGCGTCGGCAATAAATGTATCTTTTGATGACCGGCTATCTCCTTGTCACCCTGTCCTTCTATGTGCTGTGGCCCGCTTGTGCCAACGTATTCTGTCTTGTATGTCGTGACTCAGCTCAGGCTTCTTCCGGTGAATACATGGAATTCAACCATTGGTTCTACGTTCTTCTGTTCCTGATCTGGTGCGCTCCAGAGGATTACACATTTCCACCAATTAGTCCGCAACCGTTATGGCGCAGATATATTGTCCCTATGCAGATCCTTGAGACGACCACGAAAAAACTTGAAAAAGCTAAATTGACCTGGATTTTCTACATTACTGCCAACTCAACAAGATTATCCCGAATTTTATTAAGTTTAAACTGTATCGTGCCTCTCTGTACCAAACTGAATTTTATGCTGATGCCACCAACAAATTATTAAACATGGAAATTAATACAAAAACTTCAATGTAACTAAACATTTATCCACTGTACAGGGTTTATTTCAACGTGTTCGTTGCACCTTATCTTTATTGATTTTATTATTTTTCAAATTCTTTTAACAAAAATATTTCTGACTATATTTTAGCATTCAACGATGCCATAGTATAAAACTGCAAAGTCTTGGTGTTGTTCTTCCCCATTTTAACCATAGTGTGAGTTCAATATTTAACCTATCCTCTCATGTACTTTCAAAACGAGAAGAATTCTTATTATCTCTTGGATTGGACTTTGCATGCCTTGTTACAAACCAAAACTACAACAGGTTTTTCTTCCTTTAGAATCTTTATTTCATAGGTTAAAAAAATCAACCTTTTAATATTGATATTGGTAAATTACAGTCACAACTATCAGATATCACTCAACAGGCATTTAGGAAGTTGATTACCAATTGACATCTTTCTTTAAGAAAACTGACCCAGAGATTCTGAAAATCTGGCAAAAAAATGAAAACTTGATAATTACTAAACCTGATGGGGGTAAGGGGAAATCATCTTGAACAAAGATTATATAAATAAAATGGAATCTATTCTGAGCGATGAAAGCAAGTTTCAGAAAATTGGTAAACCTGAATGTAAACATATATTTAAAGTTGAAGATAGAATCAATAGATTTTTAAAAGAACTTAATACTAAGAATATCATTAACAAAGACACCTACGAAGATTTATATTGCTCAGGTACATCCTTTGGAGTCCTTTATGGTCTACCTTAAAAACACAAAGAGGGAACCCCAATGAGACCAAATGTCATCAATTCATGCTCCCAATTATAAACCAGCCAAATACCTAGTTCCTTTGTTTGAACTGTTTACTTTAATCAACATACCTAAAAAAAAAAACTCTGAAGAATTTAAATCATATGTTTTATGTCAAGACTCTGACTTGTATATGACCAGTTACGATGTGAAACTTATTCACAAATGTCCCAGTAGAAGAAACAATCGAGGTTATTTTAGATAAAATTTTTATTGAACCCAGTGATACTTATTTTAACTATGACTGTTGCTATTTTAAGAAATTGTGGACAGTTAGCAGTGCTGGACACTGCCTTTATTTTTAATGATTGTTTGTACAAACAGGTTGACGGTATGGCAATGGGATCACCTTGGTCCCACGTTTTCCAATATTTTTATGTGCTCCCTGGAGGAGGACATGTTGAAAATTGCCTCAGGTTTTTATCCTCTTGTGTATAAACGGTTTGTTGATGACACTTTGTTCTGTTTAAATCAGCTTTCCATGCTGACCAGTTCCTCTCGTACATTAATGAATTACATCCGAATATCAAGTTTACATTAGAGAGAGGAAAACGATCGACTGCCATTTTTGGATGTTTTGGTGTTTGACATGGTAATAGTTTTAACACTCCGTTTTTAGAAAAAGACTTTCAGGTCTGGGTTCAAACTTTTATAGTGCTTGTTTTTATCATTTTAAACTCAATTCAATTTTTACCCTGCTTCATCGGGCTTACACTCTAACCTCTTCCTGGGATTCATATCATAAAAGAAATTTTGTTCTTGTATAAATATTTTTTGATAACCTCACATGTTTTCTTCAGACATTGCAAGAATTTTCTAAATAAGAAACTATCAGACTCCCTTCCATAAGCACTGTTCCACGAAAGAAACTGTATGCCAGTATTCCATACATCCAAGATGACAAATTTAGAAGGAATCTCAAGTCTGCAATTGAAAACACTTTAATATGTTTCAAGTTATTTTAATTCCAAAAACTCTCTTACAATAGATCACTTTTTAAATTTAAAGACAAAATCTGCCCATTATTGCAATCCTCAGTCGTATATAAATATACTTGCCCCAGATGTAATTTGGGGACTTATGTAGGTCTTGACAAGCTGATTGCTCAAGGTCAGAGCTGATTCCTTATAATGGTGCTGTGGCCATCGTACTGGCTGCAGATTGTCCAATCCGAATTTTCTAATATCAGAAATCACACAAAAATTTGTAACACCAGCATTAACTATTCTGACTTCTGTCTTGGGCCAAAAAGCTGCTTCAAGCTTACACGAACTGCTTATCTTAGAGTCATATTTATCAAGCAGTTAGTGCCCTGTTGAACAATCACACCACCTCTATACAGCTGTTTCTGGCTTTGAGCCGTATTTTCTTCGCTGCTTCTCCCCTCCTTTCCGAATCATTCAGCCTTCAGCCTTTAGTCTTAGCAGGTGCTTTTTAAATCTTGTTTTGTTTTTAATGTAAGTTTCCATAATTTGTTGAGACTCTTAAAGTCAAAGTTATATTCCATGTTTTTAATTTGTGTTGTTTTCTTTTAGCCTTGATGATGTAACTATGTTGTTACGAAACATGTCGGCAATAAATGTATCACCTTTTGATGACCAGCATCTCCTTGTCACTCCTGTCCTTCTATATATATATATATATATATGATATATATATATATATATCCATATATATATATATATATATATATATATATATATATATATATGAGCATTAAGCTACAAGCGTCCTTTTGTATATGAATCATTGTTGATGTGATATAAATATATATTATATATATATATATATATATATATATATATATATATATATATATATATATATATATATATATATATATGAATGCCTTTTCCTGTAATACCACAGTGTAATATGAATATAAATAGCCCATAAAACACTGCCTTTTTAAACGCTGTAAACATATATTTGGCACTTGTTTCTGTGCCCCTGTTCACTGGTAGAATATGGACAGATGAAATGTTACAAGGGTATATATACAAACCATATATAGGTGTGGCATTAAGTCTCCGATGGTATGCAGGTGACTGTTTCCTAAGAAGGAGGAGAATAACGAATTTCCTAGTGGTTTTTGGCCTCATTAACTCCCATTTGGCGATGATTCTGGAGGTCGTGTTCTCTGGGACACCTTCTTCAGAAGTGGTCTGATGATTAAAGCGTTGATGTCGCCCGATTTCCAATGTCCTCCTGACAAGTTCATTTTGTTAGTTTGATTGATGATAGTAGATTCCAGCATCTTTCTTTTGTACGGACAGCTACTTTTGAAAACCAGCTCGCCCCCTCCAGTTTATGGAATGGCCAGTATTTTTGATATGTAGGAAAATCCCGAACTCTCAAAGCATATCTTACTTGACCTTTGTGCTCTATTATTCTTTGCGAGAGCGATCTACCTGTCTCCCCTACGTAAATCTCACTACAGTTGCTGCACGGTATCTTGTAAACTCTGGCTTTTTCCCCTTTTGTTATTTAAGTATACGTTAAAGCTCCTGTTTAAATAGTGTTTTATGGGCCTTTTTATATTCATATATATATATATATATATATATATATATATATATATATATATATATATACATATATACATATATATGTATATATGTGTATATATATATATATATATATATACATATATATATATATATATATATATATATATATATAATCCTTTCTTCCCTCTTATAAAACTTGCATAACTTAAGTACTCTTACTACTACATTTTTCTCATTTCTCCATTGACTGTGCTTTACCTCAGCAAAATAATGATCAGATACACTTCTCTTATTTCTTCTCCTCACTATTACACTCTTCAACTTGCTCATTATATCTAATCTGTATCAATACATTGTGGAGAAGAGGTGAATAGGAGGCAGCATCTGGTGCACTTAATAATTTCATGTCACAAATTCCTGACCAGGCATGGACTTCCACAAATGGAAAGGCAGCATCTAAGATCAGAGCAAGACAGGCATAATCTTACGGTCAGGTGTGTTTTCTCACACCTGGAAAATAGTTAACAATTTTTTGTACAAAATAAGGAAAGTTTTCCATTACACATGATTCAAAAGCTTGAAGTGTTTTACTTTTACAGATGATTTTGGTTTTACAAATGAGATACTGTAGTCCTGTAAATACATGAAAATCACTGCTTCAGCTGTCTGTCTTTGACTTGTGTTTTCTGGGGAACCTCGATGTTCTGCGTGGTAGGTCAAGTTTGTTGTTTTGGACAGCTGATGCCCAGAGGGCCTAAGTGGTTCCCTACAGTACTCTCCCCCGACAAAGAGACTCATGGAGACAGATTGTCATCTGGGATGTACGCCGGTTTCAACCTGTCTATCGAGACCCAGGTAGTTCTACCGTCCACTGACATCTAGTAGCACTTGTCTCTACACTACAGGATTCAGTGAGGTCCAGAGTAGATGGGGGAGTGTCAGTTCCGATAAACGCATATTTTGTTTGGCCCAGTTCTTTGTGGACGTATGCTTTTCTGGCTGCGTCGTACGTTCTTTTTTTTTTACATGATTTGTTTTAATGCTCTACGGGCATCAGAGGGGGTGGTTGGCTCTGTTGGGTTTTGGGAAACGTTTGCTGGTATTGCTAGTGACTGTCCATAGAGTACCTCCACTGGCGATGTGCTAAATGCTGCGACTGGGGCCATTCTCAGTCCTATTAAAATCCACGGCAACTCTCTCCTCCACCTCCCGTCTCGGCATTTGACAGCGAGCACTGCTTTCAGGGAGCGGTGGAATCGCTCTATCATACCATTTGCTTCTGGGTTGTATGTTGCTGTGTGTTTTATTTTTGTCCCAAGGCTAGGGGTGAGGGAGTTCCATAAAGCAGACATGAAGTTAGCCCTTCTATTGCTGGTGATGTACTGAGGGACTTCATGTCGATTGACCCAGTTTATTACAGCCCTCACATAACTTTCTACTGTCTGCTTTTTGACAGGTACTGTGTTTCACCTGGTATTCTCCGTCGATGATTGTGAAGAGTATCTATCTCAACGTGGTGAAGGTAGGCACTGGCAGGTCCAGGACCTGCAGTATAATGTCTCCCCATGAAAAACAATGACAAAATAATAATATTGAAGATTTAGATAATAATAACATAGATTAGAAATAGAAAAATGGGAAAAAAATTAAAAATCTATTACAGAAATAATAAAATTTGGATAAAAAAAGATAATAACTATATACTGTATGTATATTTTATGTATATATATATATACACATACATACATATATATATATATATATATATATATATATATATATATATATATATATATATATATATATATATATGTGTGTGTGTGTGTGTGTGTGTATGTGTGTATGTATGTGTATGTATGTATGTATATATACATACATACATACATATATACTGTATATATGTGTATAAATATACATATATTTATTATCTTTTCTCAAAATTTTATTATTTCTATAATAGATTTTTAATTTTTTCCCCATTTTTATATTTCTCATTTATGTTATTATTATCTAAATCTTCAGTATTACTAATTTGGCATTGTTTTTCATGGGGGGGACACATACCAACGTCCCCCCGCCTGGATCTGCCAGTGCCTACCCCCTCCGAGTTGTACAGATACTTCTCACAATCATCGACCGGAATACCAGGTGGTCCGACACAGTACCTGTCAAAAAGGAGACAGTAGAAAGTTTTGCGGGGGCTGTAATAAACTGGGTCAAACGACCAGTAAGTCCTTCAGTGGTCATCATGTTTCATAGAGGGGCTTTTTTGCCCTATGGAACTCCTCACCGCTGGCCTTGGTATGATAGGAAAGGGACAAAAATAAAACACACAGCAACATACCAGGGTTAGGGACCTATGGGATAAGTGGTATGATAGAGATTCCACTTTATAACTCGGGGCTTATATATATATATATATATATATGTATATATATATATATATATATTTTATATTTGTATATATATAAAGTATATATATGTCATAAATGTATGTGTGTATGTATATGAAAATTGGTGGCCCGTGAATTTCCTGATATTAAGCTTACATTACCAGATTCCATGTAATTGAAAATTTGGCCCTGGATCTGCTAGGGGGGTTTGGGTCCCACAATGTCGATGTGAATGTGGGCAAGGCATCGCTCTGTTGTACTGAATTGTCCTATCCTGACTCTGTATGCCTCATGACCTTGGATGCTTGGCAGGGGAGAAATTCTGGAGCCTATTTCTTGATCCCCGACTTCATGGCCCACCAGATGTATCACTCCAACAGGATATGGGTGGTGGAACAGCCGGACAGGTGTGAAAGGTCATGGGCAAGACTGAAAGTCTTTCTCCTTAAGGCCAATGGTAAGTAGGGGCGAGGGCGTCTGGTACTCTTTTCTCAGGCGATGGTCGTCTCTCCGTTGCCTATGGCTAAATTCTTCCACTTGAGGATGGGATTCTCCCGCCAAAGTCGCTGAAGGTCCTCATCGTCCTTCTGGGCTGCTGTGACCTCGGGATATAATATCCCGATCTGGACGGCACTGATGGTATTTCTGGAAAGGGCATTTGCTACGTTGTTGGAAGAACCCTTCAGGTATCTGATGGTGCAGAACTCGGATATTGGAGACAGATGACGCTGTTGCTGCTCTGACCAACAGTCTCCGTTTTTGGTGAAGGTGTGGACCAAAGGTTGATGGTCTGTTTGCACCACGAACTGCCATCCCTCAAGCATGTGTCGGAAATGCCGAATAGTGCAGTGGACTGCCAGCAACTCTCTGTCAAATGTACTGTAGAGTATTTCTGTTCTGCTGGAGATAGCTTTTTGCTAAAGAATGCCAACTGCTGTCCACCTTCACCTGTATCCTGCTCGAGCACCCATCACTGTGTTACTTGCATCAGTTGTCAGGGCTAGGGACCTATGGGATAGAGGAAACTTTAGTGTTACTGCAGAAATCAGGGCTTGTTTGGCTAATTGAAAAGCTGTCTATTGTTTGTCAGTCCAACATAAAGATTTTGATTTTCCATTTAAGCATTCATATAAAGGAGGCATGATTTCAGCTAGGTTGGGTGTGAATCAGTGGTAATAGATGATCATGCCAGCAAATTCTTGGATAGCTTTGATGGTGTTTGGCCTTTGGAAATCAGTGATAGCTTGGACCTTCATCAGGAGGGGTATGACTCCTTCAGGGCTTATTTGATGGCCAAGAAATTCTACTATGCTTTTCACCCATTCACATTTATCTTCCCACACTACTAGCCCGTTTTCTCTAAGTTTCTCTGGGACTTGGCTTACATCTTTTATGTGCTGTTTATAGTTGGGGCTGAATATCAGGATTTTTGCCGACATAAACGATGCAGCAGGGCAATTATCCCAGTATTTCATCCATGAGGTGTTGGAAGGTCACACCAGCACTTTGTAGTTGAAGGTGTATGTCCCAAAGAGGGTTATTATAGCTGTTTTTTCTATATCTTCCTTTGCTAGTACCCCTTTAGCAGGTCAATTTTTGTGAATGTTTTGGCGCCTTCTTGCTGGGTTGTTCTGTCAGCAGTGTTAGGCAGGAGTATCTGTCTGGTACTGTTTTGACATTGAGTCATCAGTAGTTGCTGCAGGGCCGCCATGTACCATCTGCTTTAGGTACCATGTGGAGTGGAGATGCCCATGGGCTGAGGGCTTTCTGGTAGATTCCTGCCTGTTCCAGGTCATAGAATACTTGTTCGGTGTAGGCTAGTTTTTCCGGGGACAAATGTCTGAAGTTTGTGTGGACTAGGAGTCCCTTGGTGCCGATGTGGTGCTTGATGTGGTGTTTTGCAGGGCTCGTTAGGTCGTGCTGGAGGATGTCTTTGAATAATCTGGGAAACTCCTGAAGGAGGCGACAGATCTCTAGTCCCGATGTGGGGTTTGCTGTTGTTCTTGGAGTGATGGGTGCTATAGGGCTGTCTCTCTGAATTAGCTGCTGTCTTGCTATGTCCATCTTTTTCTATACATTTTAAGCGAGACACCACTGGCAGTAGACACCTGGAGAGTGCTGGGGGTGGGGTTGAGGCATTCGTGCAGGTTGGCTGGGACAAATGACTTACATGGGCCCTAGTCAATGAGGAATTGAGTTTTGGACATGTCATCTGTGACGTTAAAACACGTAGAGTGTTTTTGCTTGTACTTGGAAGAAAGACAGTGAAAGATAGACTCGTTCCCCTTTACAAAGCAACCATTCTGCCCGTCGCTGACAGTTTGTTGCTTGGGCCACTGCATGTTTTTAGGCAGCAGGGAGTTGTTCTTGCATTTTTGGGCCTCACTCCCGAATCTCCAGTGCAAGAAACATAGACCCTTCAGACATTCTTCTTTTTTTGTCCAATGTTTATGTTTGTTCTCCTTCCTGTAGTTTCGGAAGCAGTGTATGGGAATGGCGAGGCCCTCTGGCTCGCTGTCTGGTTCTGTGTCGCTTTGATGCTGTGGTTTTGGGGTGGCTGCTGCTACAGGTGGTTGAGTGGATTCTGGCGATGTCTGGGCCTGATGAACTGTGCCTACCATTCTTAGGAATTTGTCGAGGGGCATGGTGGATGCGCTGGGTATCGCAGTAACTGTTCAGTGTTGCAACTTCGCCATGAGGACTTCTCTCACAAGGTCTAGCATTGTTTCTGGTCGACTGTCTGTGGCGGGGATCGTTATTAGCTGGTTAGTTGTTTGTAAAGGTGTGACGGCTGCTGGTCTCCCATCCCCGATCGTACATTGTCTAGGAGTTTCCTAGCTCTGAGGGCAGGGGGCATACTGAAGGACGACCTCAGTTGTGCCTTTATTGTCTCATACGTGATGGTTTCTGTGGCTCGGCTAGCCACTTTGCTATTTGTTTGAAGATGTCATCTGGTAGGAACTCGAGGACGGCGTCGACTTTGCGTGATGATGATGTGGTCTTTTTGGATCTGAATATGGTATCTGCTCTGAGGAACCAGGCCTCTGGGTTGTGCGTCGTGAATGGGGGTAGGCGGAAGGATGTGGCTGCGGTGTTGTTGCTGGTTGGGCTGGCGGTGTCGGTCATCTTGGTGGTCACCAATGTGGAGACGAGGTGAGTAAGAGGCAGTGTCTGGGAACTTACTAATTTAATGTCACAATTTTCTGAAAAGACATGGACTTCCACGAATGGAAAGGTTGCATCTAATATTAGAGCAAGACAAGAATAATTTTACAGTCAGGTGTGTTTTCTCACACCTGGAAAACAGTTAACAATTGTTTGTACAAAATAAGGGAAGTTTTCCATTACATATGGTTCGAAAGCTTGAAGCATTTTACATTTACAGATGGTATTGGTTTTACAAATGAGACATTGTAGTTCCTGAAAATACATGAAAATCACTGCTTAAACCGTCCGTCTTTGACTTGTTCTGCGATAGGTCAAGTTTGTTGTTTTGGACAGAGGATGCCCGGAGGGCACAAGCGAGGCCCTACAACATTATCTGGCAAACTCTATCCATCACCATTATCTTTCTCTTGAGCATACTTGTGAATATTTTCCGTAGGAACCATGTATCTCCATCAGTCGGTCAGTTTTCCTTGTTCATTAATCTTTGTCTCCCCATAGTACAAAAAGCAGAAAGTTGGGAAACATTCTCTTGTGGAACAACTTGATTTCCCTGAAGTCCCTATTCTCCTTGGCACTCCTATTTCTTCATATAGCTTCTTTTCTGTTTTACCTTCTTCTTGACTTTTTTATCTGTTAAGCTTTGCTTCCATAGACATTCTGAACAATGTTTGCATTCAGATCTACCATTCGCTTGGTAAAACTGAAAATGTTGTTAATTCTAAGTTTTACCTTTCCTCTAGCTATACTCAGTACCAAACCATTTTAGAAAAATTCTCCACGACCTATGACCGAATGAAGTGATATGCTTCTTGGTCACACTACTGAATTACTGGAACTTCAGATGTTCAAAGAGGATGAAATACATGTTTTATTTAGCAGGTTCACCCGAGGCCTACTTTTTCGTATTTTTCATCTTACTGGCTATTTCTTTCAAATGGTGTATATTTTATTTCCGAATTTTTTTCCCTTACTGGAATCCTTGAGCGTTTAGCATTCTGATGCTTCAAATAAACTACGAGGTAATAATAATATCAATAACACACGCACATACTCGCTCACTATTTCTATCTCCTATTTGAAATTTGACCTCAAGGTATGAGTCAGGCCTTAAACTTGGCTCCACTCTGCACATTAGCTTTATTAGTAAATTTTTGAGTGCCAAATCAACCATTTGAGCTTTGATCCTTAAGAGTGACATTCACCTTAATTCATTTAATTAATATGAAACCTGTGTTGTATATATTTCATAAAATTAATTAATATTTGACCTTTGACCTTCTTGCCTTACTTCAACATTAATTCCGACATCCTTCTGTACATTACCACTATTAGCAGTAATGCGTGACAAATATGAATTCTCGAGATGTTTAGCATGGTTCAAAAGTTATTGTCAATTTTTTATTTATCATTGACCTTGAACTCTTAGGTATGACATGGCCTTGGTCTTGACAGCACTGCACATAAACATCGTTACTGAATTATCCATAGTAACTATGAAGTTTCTGTCTGGTGTACGTCAAAAGATTGAACCTTACTGATATTCACATACGAGTATAACCTTCTACCTGAAGCCATGACCCCTTGCCCCCTCTATGCTTTTGCATATGGGCATCACATCTGAATGATAAACTATTATGTCTGTGTCTCGTATTGTTCAAAAATAATTAGGTGATGAAAAGGTGGAATACTCACAGGCAGACAGGCGCAGACACACAACTTCCCTGAATATTATATATAAATATATTATGTATATATATATATATATATATATATATATATATATATATATATATATGTATGTGTGTGTGTGTATGTATGTATGTATTTATATAATATATATATATATATATATATATATATATATATATATATATATATATATATATATATATAAATAATTATATTTTTGTATATATATACATATATATGCATGGAACGAGAGACAGGGAGAGAGAGTGTAAAAGAGATTTATTACGGTAAAAGTGAAAGTGCTCGCGGCGCTAGTTACAGGAAGATATTGTCGTCGTGTACTGAACTTCGGTGCCTGGTTTCTATGTCCTTTAAGATTAAAAAGTGAACGAGAGAAGAAAACCGACGCTCATGAAACATTCAACTGTGAATTCGGGAGAAGTCTGATCCCCGAGACGTCAGATGTCACCCGACGTCACTCTCTTATCGGCTGCTCTTTTCCCGACGTCATTCAACGAGGCAAATGATCGCAAGTTTTTCAACCTTAAATATATTAGTGTTTCTTGATAGTATAAAATAAGTCTGGTTGATGAAATTAGTTTTAATACTTTTTATAAGATTTCGTACCGTTCCTTTTCTATGGACAAAACAATATCTATTTCAAATTGGATGTTTCATGGTTGCTTTTGCAGCGTTTTAGGGATTAGTGAACGGTAGGCAAAGGATGCGTCAGTGCTCAGTGCCACAATATACAGGGGCAAAGGATTTAATTACTCAAAGAGAAACTTGTACAGTATTGAATTACCACTTTAAGATGCTGTACTATTGAATAATAATAATAATAATAATAATAATAATAATAATAATAATAATAATAATAATAATAATAATAATAATTAGAGAAACCATATTTTTCGCTAATGCCGCCGAATTATGAAATTGATAATAAAAATAAACAAAAAAGAGCTGCAATTGAGTGAAGTGAGTCGGGATGGCTGTCCACCCAAAGATAGACAGACAGACAGGCCGCCAGAATATTCAACTATTCCTTCAGTCATCAGCGCAGAACAGCGTCGTAAATTACGAAGCCACAACCGCTTATCAGAAAACAAGTCAGTCTGATACATGCTGTCATGAATGTACGTTGATTGGTAACTGCTTTCATACAGGTCAGTGAACTGGTAATTATTGATACGAAAGCCAAGGAATAAATTAATATTTTGAAGGAAGGACATAGATAATAATTTGACGAAAATAAGTTACTTCGTTAAAATGAAACGGTTCGGTAGCTGTTTAGATGAAAGAAGTTCATTTGGTCACTTCTCTGATCAAGCATGTATATGATCTATTTCGATTAATATTTATTAATGATTATCAGTAGATACAGTGTAATGAGAGTACTTTAGAGAAACAAGGAAATAGGCAGGTGACTAAATAAAAACGAGTTGTGATAATTCTGTACATTTTCAAAGTTAGGCACATAGACAATGGATCTGAACCTATATTCAAATGATGAAAGGAAGACCATCTCAATGTACCAAATTGGTATCAAGGTCCTATATCAAGTTCCTATTACTGACAAAATCATTTGAAAACAGAAATGATGCTACTTTCTGGGATATTCTTGCAAACAAGAGACAGTACGTTGCAAAGTCTTTGAGGGGAACTGGGAATTCCCACGACGTTATGAATGGAAGGTCAACACTGATTGTTAGACGCCTCGGAAATATTCAGTTCTTCTCATCCCAGTTCTATCACACAGGACTACAAGGGATTGGCTCAACACTGTTTTCAGGTGTTCTGCAACAAGGTCCGCATTTACATCAGACGTTTCCTCAGTCGTAACTGTAAGTGCTTATATTCCTGTCTTTAAATGAGGCACCTCTCATTTTTAGATTTATTGCACTCTATATCTTCCTCTGTACGAAGTTAGAGTCCTTTCCAAACTGTTTCACTTGAAGGCAATGCACATTTTGTTACGATATTAATAAAAAGAACAAGGGAAGGTTTGAATGAACTTTAATTAAAAGCAGCTATTATTTGCACCATGAAATTTTATGCATATATATATATATATATATATATATATATATATATATATATTTATATATATTTATATATATATATACATATGTGTAAATTTATGACTCACATCGGGACTGAACCCCGGTCTCTCAAATAAAAAGCCAGGGCACTACCAAGTTAGCCACACAAGTGCTCATGTGCTGATTAGTTCCATTATATTCAAGCCGAAGGGACATTTCGAATGAAATAACACCAATTGACTCACTGGTTGGTCGGAAGTTGGGTAAAATTCGTTGGTAAGTTAGGATGCAGCCTGCCCAGGAAAAAAACCTCAGGTACAAAAGTACTTAAGATCCAACTTAATTTATGACCTGTATGGGCATATTGGTAGAGCTCTGACCTTTCATTTGTTAGGCCTGGGTTCATCCCGACGTGAGTCAGAAATTTATTTGTGAAACACTTGCTCATGTATTGATTAGTAATATGATTTATATATATATATAGATATATATATATATATATATATATATATATATATATATATATATATATATATATATATATATACATATGCATATATATATGTGTATATATATATATATATATATATATATATATATATATATATATATATATATATATATATCATATTACTTCCGTGTGTTTGCAAAAGTTTGCAGCTTGTGAATATGTATGTATATATATATATATATATATATATATATATATATATATATATATATATATATATATATATATATATATATATATATGTGTGTGTGTGTGTGTGTGTGTGTGTGTGTGTGTGTATGTGTGTATATATATATATATATTTCTTGAACCGTCTGACAAATTTATTTTCGACACAAAATCCTAAGAAACGAGGGCCTTCATTTGCTCAGAGAGACTTATTAGGCATCCCAAGCAATTACCCTTAGGCTACCGTCTCAAAACTTCCCGGTGATTTCCGTGTCTGCGACTATTTCCACCTCATCGGTTGTTTGGCCACGACATTCAATCCACTTTGGAGCGGAACCGCTTAAATTGAGAAGAGAAAATGTTAAAATTAGTAACGAAAAAGGCAATTGTAAAAGTTTCTCGGGTCGATTCAAGTGACGGGTAACTGATGGCCATCTTAAAAATTTAACACGCTGGAGTCATGAATCACCGACACCTCCTAAGTGGCCAGGAGCAAGTTCTTCACTTCGGCGCCAGTGCTCCTCTGGAACAGAAGAGGCTCATTTCCTCCCCTCGGGTGGTGACGCAGTTTGCGATTTTGTCATGGTATAAGACAAGTTTTAAAAACCACGGTAGCTTCAGAGTTCGTAAGGATAACTATTTCTCTAGGAAGGTCAGTCAGCCAGTTTTCATAATCATAAGCTTTTTTAACTGTTTATGCTTTTGATTTTTTTTATTACTGTTTTTGTATGCAATGTATATTATTTTCGATATGCCTTTATGTTATTTTCTGTCTGTTAGATCCTAATCACCGGATTTTTATTAACTTCTTGATGATGGATTTTCATTCTAGTGGAAATTTTTGACAGTTGATGATCTTTTAGAGGAGTTCCGCCTGAGTATCAGCACATTTCGAGTTTGGTAAAAGAGATATTTCCCATGATAAGCATAATTTCTTGTGGAACGAGGCGGAACGCCCAAGTTATCCACACCAAAGTTTGCCAGCATACAGGAAAGAAAGAAGAGAAGGAAAAGGAAGGATTAAAGCTGTATATTGCATTCAGCAACTATAAATTCAAAATGATATGTATTTAAACAAATACACTAAATTTATTTAAGAAATATGTCTTTGATTATCAGTCATTAAAAAAAATTAAACAAATGAACAATCCATTAAGTGACCATATGGGTGAAAGAAAAGATAGCATAAGAAATCAAGAAAATGAAAATGTACTTGACTGATCCCCAAAGCCGTGGAAAACAAGCACCAAGGGAAATCAAGAAGTCGCCTGGGCAGAGCTTGTTCTGTCAAGAACAGTAAATCTAGGCTCTTCCTGTTACAGCAAGTAACACCAAGACCTAAAGAAGGTTTCTCCTAAAGTTGTCTCCGGTCAAGAGTAATAGAAAGTCATCGCAAATTGCATTTTTTCTGGAAATTTTAAATTTCTTACTTTCAAGTCTTTCTTATTTATTGGCATAGTATTCGTTGAAAAACATAAGTCGTTACAGTTAAGGGAATACATATACTGTGTATATGTGTATATATATATATATATATATATATATATATATATATATATATATATATATATATATATATATATATATTTATATATACATATATATATATATATATATATATATATATATATATATATATATATATATATATACATATAATCTACTGGTAACTTTCTACCAGATACATATGTAATTGTAATAACCATAATGCCTTCTTAACTTCTCGAATTATTCACACTTTTTGGATAGGTTTAGATCCAAATGCACGAATATGAAGTAATTTTGATGTCCGTGGCAGGATTCGAACCCGCATCCAGAATGTTCAGAAGGAGGTCGCGTTGTCGACCTGAACTCGTGGTGAGGTCGGCAACGTGACCTCGTTCTGACACTCAAAATCACTTCATATTCTTGCATTTAAACGTAAGGCTTTTTAATAACAAGTGTATCCAAAAAGTGTGAAGAATTCGAGAAAATTATATATACATGCACACACATATATGTATATGTGTGTGTATACTGTATATATATGTATACATGTGTGTGTTTGTTTGTGTACAAATACCTATAACTATCACGATTTCAGTTTTAAAATTGTTGTTTACCCCTTTTTACAGTATATGGCAATGTCCCAAACAAACCTAGTGATGGCGTTTTTTTTTTTTTATTATTTTTCCGATTGTTCGATTTAGCCATGTTTGCATTAAGAGGCTGTTATAACTCTAGCTACGAAAGGTTGAGACTTTCCTACAATTAGCGGCGATGACAAGTTTCCCATCTTGCCGAAGGAAGCGTTTAATCCTAATCCAAAAAGGTACATTTTCAGGATTAGCTTCGAGGTTAAGGTTAAGGTTAATTCTGAGAATGGACATATTCGAGCGTACTGTCCAGTTATTTGCTTTTATTTACAAGTGACTTCGTTTTTAAGTAATGTATGCATGTCTATGCATATATGTTAACGTATGTACTTACTTACATAAAAGGAATATATAATACATATATATATTATATATACATACACACACATATATATATATATATATATTGTATTTATATACACCTTGAACTAAATTTTGTATTGAGCAATTTGACAAATGCACAGCAAGGTCCAAGTATAATGTTTTGATCTTTATGTTTTGCTTTTGTATTGACGACCCCTGGTCACTTCCCCTAACTATCCATGCACGAAGAAATGGCACGCCGCTCAAAAAAAAATGCCAAATCTACCAAATTGTCACCTTTTCTCCTAAAAAGTTTGAACGGGTTTAAGAAAATATGGCAGCAGTGCTAATCACCTTCGAGTCTCAACCTTTCGTAGCCAGAGTATAGTGAATGAAGAGTACTGATACGAAATAAAAACAAAAATACAGAAAGAATGTGGAAACTTGCTGCGATAAATCTAAGCTATCTGCGATTTGCTATAAGTGAACGATAAAGAACAGTATTACAATACAGTAGTTTATTATTATTATTATTATTATTATTATTATTATTATTATTATTATTATTATTATTATTATTATTATTATTATTATTACAAGCTACGTTGCAACCCTACTCGGAAAAAAAACATTGCTAAAACCCCAACGACCTCAATAGGAAAGACATCTCAGTACAGAAAAAGAAAATGAGAAGGAATAAGCAATGAAACAGAAATAAAATTTAAGATAAATAAAAGAGTAAAGTAAATAAGACCAATAACAAAGACATTATGAAGCACTCAAAAAAAAAAAAAAGCTTTTGCACCAAGTTTCACTTCTCGAGTCCCAATGATTCAACTTTAGGATTGGGAAAATCATTTCACAATTTGTTCACAACAGAATTTATAACTTCTGGAAAGCTGTGGTATTAAACCTGGGAGAATAAAGACAAGAATTTTGACATTCACATTTAAATGTATATAATTTTCTATGGTGGATGCTATATTCTTAGAAGATAGGAATGCAAAATATGATGAGAATTATGAAATATATAGCACACGCAATGAACTAGTGAAACCACAGTGCCAGAGGTTATTATCAAGTTTAGGGATTAGAAAGTTAACAGAACTCAAGTTTTTGTCAGACAGTTTAAAATGTGAATCAACTGCTGAAGGCAAAATATAGGAACAATATTGAGGAAAAAAATTTAAATATATCTGCAATACAGAAAAATCTCCAAAAATCTCGAATGGCTTTCTCAGTACACCAAGATGTACCTGGTATGCTTTTCAAAAGTAATATTAACAATAAAGAATGAGACAGAATTTTAATTGAAAAAGCACTCGGAGCATGGGTTAGCATCTGTCCTAGACATGTTAGCAGTCATCCTTTAAGTTTTGTTATGTTACTATGCTTACTTTGTCATATGTTAGTTTGATATACATGTTGTACTGATCATAAGACAGTTTAGATGAATATAAAACATACATAGGATCCGAGTTTAATACTATAACGTTACAAGTGTTATGATCGGATGTAACTGAAGTTATTCTCTTGACTAGAACACGCCTAAGCATTGAAGGTTTCTCCAAATTATGATTTATTCAATAAAAACTGTCCTTTTCAATTGGGATCCAGAATAGGAATACAAAATGGTAACTCAACACCGCATTATGACACAGATATTGATTAAAACTTCAGTAGTTTGAAATTTTCCTTACTCCCTTTCTTTGCAATCCAGAACTGCTTATCCTTCCCTTGTATTTTCTTATTTATATCCATGATCTGCGGAACTGGCAATGCAAGAATAGTCTAGATTGCCATAGCTTCAGCATAAACTCAGGTGATGTAATTTTACTCTATATCTGAGTGCTTCTGTTTCTTCTTTCTCTAAGTAGAAACACTATTCTTACTCTCTTATACACGTGTGTCAAAGACTGTTGAAGTCTTGACATGCTGACTTTTTTCACAGAAGGTAGTGGCGGTGTGGTGCTCGCAACTTACTATAAACATGACAATATTACAATGGACAGAAGTTTCATGTATTCAGTATTTCTACAACAAAAACCACAATTGTCCGTTTCATTCGTTTATGGGGTATTATGTCTAACGTGAACTTTAACTTAATCTGCCAAATGCTTACTTGCGTACCCCTCTTAGAGGTTTTAGTGAACGACGAACCTTAATTATTTGAAAGGTAAGTTTATGAAGCCTTTAAATTTATTGTATGTCCTCGCCAATGCTTCTAGAGACGCAGATCGAAAGCAAACGCTGAGATAATACGAGGAATTAATTTCTCCTGGGTTAACATAAAGACGAAGGGTTTCCTTTCTTCGCGCAAATACCCAAACAATAATCCAAACACGAATGAACAACGCGTCAGTATAGAACTTTATTAATCGAGATGGAGACAAAAGCGATTTAAGCGCTAAGTTTATAAGGAAAAAAGTATCAAAATGAAGTACACGATTCAAAACTGAACCGACTACATGACTTGAGACAAAATTTATAAAACAACAACGTAGCACGGAAGCAATAAACCAGTCTTAAAGAAACAAATTAAAATGAAATGGCTTTACTCTAATCGTTCCGTTCTGTTGTGTTTCTCATTTTTCTTTCTTCCTTTTGTAATAATACCTGCCACTCGAGTTGCCGGTTCTGTTCTTACTGCAGTTTCTTTCTCATGAAGTAGTTACGACCATTTCAGCATTCAGAATTTATATCCATCTTGACTTATAAGTAAACCCCATATAAAGATAATTTGCTCTTTTCATCGGAACTTATTAATATATATTTTTTCTTTATTTTCAGCTTCGTTTCCGGGGATATAGCAGAAATGCATGTCATGACAGGTAGATCTTAAAACGCCATTGTGTGCTATCTTGTCTCATGTTTTGTATATGATACCGGGATATCTTGAAATCTCCCTGTATTTACGTCTTATTCTTCAAAGTATGAACAGAGAGAGAGAGAGAGAGAGAGAGAGAGAGAGAGAGAGAGAGAGAGAGAGAGAGAGAGAGAACTGGAGTGTCCCAACGGATCTCCAGAATTTTGTTTAGACAAGATGAAATCTGAAATTGCTGAAACAGCTTCAGAATAACAGAAAAGTTTAATTAGTGTCATTTTCAAGACAAAATTGAAAAATTAAATTATTTGCACAAACTGCCTGATCTACTGAAACATGAAAACCATTTGACGTTGTAACATATTTCCTTTTACTCATATTTCCAGTTTTTATTATTGTAACTACGTTTTCTGATCGTGTACATGGGATTGTAAGCAGTCTCCACTCGAACGGAACAATTACTTCCATGGATGTTGAAAGAGTACTGAAGATCACAGAACACTTCAGCGGAGCGAGTCTCCAGTTTCTTTACAGTCAATATTACGAAGGTGAGACAAGAAGTTACAGATGTCAGTATATGTATGGCACTACATTGTACGCATGTATGAATGGCACTTAATGACTATACTACATTGTACATGATATGTTCAGTATTTGAAATTAGGGAACTAAAGTAACGTTTACTATTAAGCAAATCACCAGAAATAGGAAAAAATTATGAAGGCACTTCAGGCAGTGTCTTTACAAATAAGAGCGAGGGTCCTGCACTTCCTTCGGCGAAGACGGAACCTGATCCTCTCAGCAGTACAGTAAGCAAAGTCAAGAGACAGAGAGGTCACATTAAAATCATTAGCTAGCTGGCCGCAAAAACTCAATTTGGATGAGTTTCATATTCCTGTATTTAATGATGAGTTTGTTCACTGGAGCACTGACCGAGATTTGAGGAGCTGTATCTGTCTGCTGCTTTCAGTTGTACAAAGAAGTTATAGTCGCTTTAAATGCAGTGCTTGTTAGGGTGGTGAGTATTTATTTTTTTTTATTTTTCTTTTGCCTTCTGAATTTTATCAGATGAAAGAGAAATCGTAGAGCATATTCATATGGTTTAATTTGGCATACCAAAACTTATCTCTTAGAATCTTGAGTCAAATCACCACCATGTCTACCGTTAATGCTTGTCATAACAGAATTTTGCTTGCAAAAGACGAAGCCAAGTTTTCTCTATGTCCCCCTTATGGGACGCCGTTAAGTATTGTATCATTTGGCTTGTGCAGAGAAGTGAACACGAAGAAAAAAAAAATGTTACACAATACATACAACCATTCAGGAGCACTAATGTTCTATGAAGATAGAAATTTAAGAAGAGCAAACAAATTAACCACATAAGTAACATAATGGCTCCTCTTTGGAGAATTCTTTGCTGGCGGAGCAGGATATACAGTATATTGGGGAAATGCAGTATAACCGACTATGAGCGTATGTTTAAGAAAATTATGAATCCATTCAGATATCGAACTAGTCGTATCAGTACTGCTTCGTAACTTAGATAATATTTTTCCCTTGAACCACATACCACCCCATCCGTTTTATTTTATTATTATTATTATTATTATTATTATTATTATTATTATTATTATTATATTGACCAGAGTAGCTTGATTTAATCTAATCCTTAGACCTTAGTCACGCTGTTTCTCTAAATATCTTCATATAATATTTGCTAAGTATTTCATTATCAGTTGCTGCTTTCTCCAGAACTCTTTAAAAGCAAGTTTCAATAAAATCTAGGAAGACATTGTAGTATACGAAAAACATCTCTCTTTGTCTGTAATGTAAGGGTTTTTAACTCTGGGAAAATTAAGAAGTTGTCGCAAAGACTTTTTTACTTATTTTAATCACAACTGATTGTGTTGTCAGTTTTTCCTTCATATATTTCACCAAGTGTAATACCAAATTACGTCATACATTGGAAATGTAATAAAAAAAAAAGTAACAAAATAGGCAAACGATTCTCCTGTTCAGAAAGTTACAGTTGTATCAGGAACTGATGACTTTATTTAAATTATTATTACTTGTGAAGCTGCAAACGCACTTTCAGAAGCTAAATGCTTCTTTCATAAGGGCATGAATAGCTAACGCTTTTATAGCCCCAGCAATCCCATCACTAGGCAAGGAAGATAATGCAAAAATTTGGTTAAAGACGGAACAAAACGTTTTGAAAATTAAAAATACCATACGGTACAAAAGGTACGGCAAGACTTTTAGAATTAACTGCCTATTTGGTATTGCGTAGTGGATGATATTATTGTAAGAAGATATGAGGCCAATGCGAGGAGAAGGTACATTCGCCACAAAACAAAAAGTCGAGAAAAACGCATTTAAAGTTTTCAAAATGTAAAATGTCATAGCAACCATAATTTTGCGTCTACAACAAATTTTTTTATACCAAAATGAAGCTTGAAGTCTCTTCTTTTTCATCAATGTAGTAAAAAAATTAGACTTTCAAAGTTTGGCTACTTGTAGCTATTAAGTAGGAAAAGGAAGTTTCTGCTATGACATTTTAACATTTTGAGAACTTTAGACTCGTTTTTCTCAACTTTTTTTTTACTTCACATATTGAAAAAAAGTTACTAATTTCATTACCTTCAATAATTTTACCTATTTAATAGAAGCAGGTAGTAGCTGCTACTAGTTAATAGTAGTAGATTTTCGAAAATATAACATGACAAGAGCAGTTATGCTCTATCAATGCAACAATTATACTCCTTGTCACCCCAAAATTACTTTTAATCAGCTACCGCGATCACTACTATCTGCCATAGTTCTGTGATAGTTATGGTAAGTTTTTACAATGGTAGTAACATACAAACACAACAAAAACACCAAATAAACACGCGTATGTTATTCCGAGTTCGTTTTGTTTATACTCACGAGAAGGTACCACGAGGCGGAGAGCACACTGTGCGCTGATTAGCTCTCGCAGTGAGTGAGTGAGTTGTGAATGTATCTTCTTCACAAAAATTACCCAAAAATACCATGGTGGCTCTGCACGGCATTTCGAACCTTATGTTTGGAGGTGTTAAGCCTATATTTATAGTTGGCGAATGTCCTTCAAAATTTTTTCAGTGAAACTTGACACACGAAGGAGCTTTCGCCACCATAAAACGCATTTTTAGAGGTTGTGGCGAATGTACCTTCTCCTCGCATTGGCCTCATATGGTCGCAAATGAAGATATTATAAGAATAATAAAATGAATGATTTTACAATGTTTGCACAGGATTTAAGACATCATTTCAGTACAGCCCCGTGATGGCAGACATTCACGGGTGATTCATCAATCTAGCTAAGGAGCATAGATTGGTTATAATGACTAAACTGGTATCAAATGGATTACAGCTCATGATTATATGAACGCATAAGGTTTTGAAAAAAAACTAATATCCTTAACTTAAAATTTCTATCGCTTGTTTTTATAAAATTTGTGAGGGCGGCAAAAAAGATGATTGTCAGTTTTAGTGGTTCACAACATTGCATGTAGCTCCTACAAAGGTGTCTATTTTTTATTCTTTTTTTTTTTACGTTGATTAAAAAGAAATATAGAGGAACTATGACTGCTAGTGTGGTGAAATATCTTGAGCGTTAACCGAAAACTCTTAGTAATAACTTTTTTTTTGTGCTTTCACAAGGGAATAAAAAAATTTACGAGAACAAATGGGTATATTTGAATTATTTATTACAATTGTTTTTTGAATAGGTATATTTATGAACACTTATTTCAATCTGCCGAATGTGTAAACATCTCGAACATAGACGCAATCACAGAATATAAATATTTCAGGTAGCTAACATTTGTGTGATTAATCGTGCTGGATATATGATCCATGTCTCATAGTAAATGTGTAACAATCAAGTATATGTAGAAATACTTGTCTCCAACAGTTACGGTGAGCAAAGCAGTGAAATCGCTGCCAAACAAGACCTCTGGGCACATGAGTTTCATAAACGACGGAAGAGCAGAAACTTTGAAGCAATTGTTCGAATTATCTGCGACCACCACCTTCTTAGTTCTTCTGGAGACGCCGAGTAATGTGATCAACATTTTCATCAAGGTAAAAGCCATGACAGGGTCATCATGATCCAATTTGTCTTTCGTAATACAAATTCAGTATCACTAAGAACAGGTGAGTGAATATTTCTTAAGAGATGAAGTTCTTCAGTTTCAGCAGTGCAGAAGCAATGGCACTGAAAAGAAAGAAACGAATAAACATCATTTGCTGGTTCATTCTTATCGTATTTCTCAGCTAAGAGACAGTAATGAAGTTAAGATTAAACAGGTCTTTATTATATATTTCTAATAAGTTACGAAATTCTGCTTGTTCAAAAGGCATAAGACTCACTTTGATTTCTATGATATTATTGCACAAATTTTAAAACATTCAAAATCACGGAAAGCAGGAAAAGAATGACAAGTATTCATAGATACTTAAGCGCTTAATTCCACGGTGTTGTTGTTCTAAGCAAAGACAACTTTAAAATGTGTCTAGACCCTAGAATAAGAGATAAGACTCGTACTTGCCTGATTCGTTATAACGAGGGTTAGGTATGTTTTTACAAATAAAAATAATTATATTTAGGATAAATGATATCTAACAAAATCATTTTTAGCATTTTGCACTTGAAGATTGTAAAGTTCAAGCAAAGAGCGTAAGTCATATAGTATCTGATACTCAATCTCATAAATATGAGTAGTACAATATTTTTGAGCATAGCCTTTTTAGTAAAGAAATCTTGCAAAACACAGATGCACTTGGGCCTCTTGTATTTCGGATTTCTCCAGTTTCTTTTCCTATGCTCTTTTTAACCCTCAAGGCTAAGGTTATGGAGAACACGACTTGCAAAAGTGATTTTACAGTGATTCAATGAATTTGAGTGAATTGAAAAATCAGACAATATACCTAAGCAAGATTTTTGTTAAAGGAGTAATAGTGCCAGTACTTTAATTCACACAATAACGTCAACAACGTATTTAAGGATAAACAGTGCTAGCTCATAGATAAATGCTCGAAGTCTTTTCCAAGGTTTCCTCAGTTCTTCCTCTAAAAATTTGACCTAAAAAATCAACTTGTTAATTGAACCGGACCAAACCAAATATTTTTTGTTGACAGCCCAAAGGAAGGGATTCAAGCATTATGCTGCGACTCTGATTAACTCTTCAGAAGCGAGAAATTTTTTAATAATCCGGCAAATATTTTACTAAAGTGATCCATCTTATTGGTGCTACACCAAATAAATTCTTAGAAATAATAGCAGGTTACATTATCAAGGGCATCAGCGGATATCTTGGATGTTTGCATAGTCCGTGGAAGTTAGTATGGTCCTTAAGGAAGAGCTACAAGGAATAAATTGGAGAATTTCACGTTTTAGTAGACTCGCTCAGACAAACGACTCATCACAGCTGATCTTTTCTTGCCAGTTATCCACTGGTGCAGTCACACTCTCTTGACAGACTCTCAGGACAATCAAAACAGTTATACATAATAATTAAGAATAATTCACAATATTGCACTTTCCAGCCTTAAAAGCTGTTTGTTTCAACAAGTGTAAGGCGGAAATACATAGGTTATGGTTTAAGTTTTTGGCTCCAGCATAATTTTTTTTATCTGAGAAGAAGAGGTTTAACTGTCCATGCTTCTTCTGCAGGATTCACCGATTAGGAAAAACAAGTTACATTTAGACAGCCACAGTATCCAAGGTATCATTTAGTACTTTTTTTAATTTAGTGAAACTCCTATGACGATACTCTATTTGTACCAAGTGTAAACCAAACATATGCACAAGTGTATACTAAGAGGCTAGTTTGACCGTATGTAAAAAAAAAAAAAAACCCTGAAAAAAAATATCAAATGCGTGTCAATGGCAGAAACAAATCTGGGTAGTTTTGCATCAAGCCTCAACGGATACTTTTTTTTTTTTTTTATCCAGACAATGTCGGCTCTGCAAAAGTATTTCCTTCTGCTGGGAAGGAAAACAGTCCATGGATATTTGAAAATTTAAAGTAGGGTTTGAGGTGCTATGTTCACTGCCTCAATATCTCTCAATCACCCATTAATATCCTCTTATTTAAAGGCATTCTCTGTGCATGTACTTCTACAGATCCAGCTGTATGGCCTTATTGTTGCAGACTTGCACTTTCCCTCTTAGATACATCCTGTCGTGGTCATTGTAACCACTGACAGAACGCTTGCTCATGCCTTGTGTTCATATCATCACATAGACTCTACTGGTCGTTGATGACTTGGGTCTCATGGGTTTGGTGCTGATACTCATCATAGCAGTATCTGTTTGGTTGGAACAAATGAATATCATTAGGAGCTCTTTTGGGTACTTTTTGTTGTCCCTTTGGTAATGGTCTTCCGAGGGACTTCTGCTTCCTTCCTGTAGGTTGTCCAATAGTTAATTTTGTGGTAGATTATTGCTGTTCTCTTATTATCATTTTTTAAGGTCTTCGTTAGGAATTCTATTTTCTTCTTGATCGTGTCCTCAAAGATGTTCCTCAGGTATCCATTGGTTATGAGCATAATTCTCAAATATTTCAGTTCTAAGTGGACAACTTTCCAGGAAATTTAGTGAGAAAAAGCCTTTCTGATGTAGGCACTGTTGACAGTTGTTCAATGAGTGTGACCTCTGTCCACTTGCACTAAAGCAGAACCCAACTACATATGGATGATATGGCAATGGGACAACCCTTTGAGCTTTTTTGTTTACATATACATTTCAACTGTCAAAAGAGAACTTTCAGCAGCCAACAGAAAGACAGGATATGTACCCAATACATGGATGACCTCTTCATCTCCATATGTAGGAGCCGATTTTCCCATACTTTAATGTCCTCGTTAAAATGGAACCATTTCAGTAGGTGACATCCACCTCTTCAAGAATTAATAACATGGGGCGCTGCCTTAATGCAAGAGAAAAGTACTCAGAATTAACAAAAGGTCTAATGTCGGTGCCTATGTCAGAACACTCTTCTGTCACTGCAGTGTGTGGAAAGTTGTATTCTCCGAGCTTCAACACATGAGATAGATGCTCATGAACAATGGATACTACAGCAACATCATAAAGGATGTGCTAAGGATGGAGAAGGAAGAATTCACTTCCTAGAACATCAGAGGCAAAAACATGACAGCTAGCTATTACGAAATTGACTAAGGGATAGCTTACAGACTGAAAACAAACACCTTCCCAAGGATCACTATTGGTGGGGTAACACTGAAAATGCCCTACGGGAGGGTCTGGCTGACAGTCTTCAGCTGCTCCAGTCTGTTAGCAGCAATTTTGCTGAGGAGCAGCAGAGCACGGTTGGTACTAGGATAGTGGATTAGCACATAATCTTTAACTGCACACCCTATGCTACATCAGACACACCATGATGACCCTAAGGATACATATGCAAATCCATTTTAACGATAGGACCATTCACCAGACTTTTGTGTATAAACATGACAAAACTCCACCATTGATAGATAGATATTTAGATTATTTACCAAGATTATAACTGGAGTAATTGTTAACTGAAGAGACACTGAATGTATTGTAACATACGACTTTATATTTGACCATCAAGACATCCTAAGACCGATCCAGGATTGTTCCAGTGACGGTTATTTCCCTTCAGCCTGCGATTTTAACGCAGACTCTTTCATATTAACCCAATGGTCATACCCGTAGCAAGCAACTATTTTCAGCTGAAGGAAATATACGATATACATATGGAGAAAATTTAATAATTATATAAATATATAAATGGGAGCTTCAGAGGTGGGCAACCTGTTGCTCGCGAGCACCCTCCTGCTCTTTGATGGTCCGACAGTGCTCTTCAGGGGAAGTGAATTTAGTGCTCGCGAGCACTGATGCAGTGCGTTTCATAATTAAACATTTATAAATTAAAATATATACAACTTCGTTAAACTGTGAGGGTGCAGGTAGTCAAAAATGCCTACCACCTAACATACCACTGAAAAGAAAAGTAAAATTATTTTTTTTACTCAAATGTATATGTATGGTACATAATCGTATAGTTTTCTAATATCTGCTATTGTATTAATTTTGTATTTGGGCATATTTTCTGTACAAATTGTATTTTACTCATAATTTTTTGTTTGAATATCATTGGATTTAAAGTATAAAATCTGTTTGGCCAAATAAAATTATGACTACATTGGCTATGTGTTTTTCTGATATTTATAATTACATTTTCATGCAGCATAAACTTACTGTATTTCATTCTGAGGAAATGGAAAGAGATTTGTTTCCAGTAGGTCTCTTAAAAAAAAAAAAACTTACAAAGAAATATGTTCCTTGTACATTCACAAGCTCTCGTCAGCACATCTGATATCAAAATTCATATTAATCCTAAAATTTTAGTGTTCCGTACTTAAAAGCTTTAGTTATAATAGAATGGTAATATAACCATATTAATCTACTATTTAAAAATGATTACGAAAAAAGAAATTGTACTTAGCTTCGGCATTAACCCACCTCGACCATGATAGTTCTTTGGTACGTTTGGAACACGCAGCTCTTTTTATGACATTTTTATTTTTTTATCACACCGTGATTTATATACGATCATGAAGCTACAAATATCGCTTAATATCAAATCCACGCTACCTCGGGAATATCCCCAATGGGGAATTATCACCGAAGGGGAATTTATAAGTGATAAATGGACGGGCACTGCCGAGTCTCGATCCCACGACACAGACGCGCATCCAGCGAATCCAGTCGACGCTAACCACTGAGCTATCAAGAGAGGTATAAAAAGAGCTGCGTGTTCCAAATGTACCAAAGAACTATCATGGTCGAGGTGGGTTAATGCCGAAGCTAAGTACAATTTCCCTGCTCTCGACGGGTAGATAAAGTACACCAGACTCGGCGTTAACTTATACCTCTCTTGATAGCTCAGTGGTTAGCGTCGCCTGGATTCGCTGGATGCGCGTCTGTGTCGTGGGATCGAGACTGGCAGTGCCCATCCATTTATCACTTATAAATTCCCTTCGGTGATAATTCCCCATCGGGGATATTCCCGAGGTAGCGTGGATTTGATATTAAGCGATATTTGTAGCTTCATGATCGTATATATATATATATATATATATATATATATATATATATATATATATATATATATTTATATATATATATATTAGTTGACCAACCCGGCGATGGCCGGGAAAACTGAATGACAGCCTACTTGGAGGGGGAGAGAAAAGGGAAAGGGGATGAGGAGGGAGAGGGAAGAGGGGAGGGGAGGGGGAAGGTGTAGGGAAGGGAAGAGAGAAGGGGAGGGGTTTGTGTTGAGGTTCTACTTTTTTCATGTGAAAGTTCACCCTCTGAACAGTTGTGGATGAACTGATAGATATTACTGTGGTGACAGTCCCTTTTATCCAGAAATTACTATGGTGACTGTCCCTTTTATCTAGGTATTATTTTGGTAACTGTCCCTTTTATCTAGTTATTACTGTGCTGTCTGACACCTTTAACCAGGTATTACTGTACTGTATGCCGCCTTTAACCAGGTATAACAGCCTGTCTGTCCCTTTTATCCAGGCATTACACTGGTAACTGCCCCTTTTATCCAGGTATAACCAATCTGCCTGTCCCCTTTAACCAGGTTTTAGTGTGCTGTCTGTCCCTTTAACCAGGTAATACTGTACTGTCTGTCCCTTTTATCCAGGTATTATTGTGGGGACTCTCCCTTTTATCCAGATATTACATTGGTGACTGTCCCTTTTATCCAGATATTGCTGTGCTGTCTGTCCCTTTTATCTAGGTATCACTATGCTGTCTGTCCCCTTTAACTAGGTATTACTATGCTGTCTGTCCCCTTTAACTAGGCATTACTATGCTGTCTGTCTCCTTTAGCCAGGCAATACTGTACTGTCTGTCCCTTTTATCCAGGTATTACTGTGGGGGCTCTCCCTTTTATCGAGGTATTACTATGCTCGTCTGTCCCCTTTAACCAAGTATTACCGTGGTATCTGTCCCCTTTAACCAGGTACTGCTGTCCTGTCTGTCCCCATTAGCCAGGTATTACTGTGTTGATTGTCCCTTTTATCCAGGTATTGCTGCACTGTCTGGCACCTTTAACCAGCTACTACTGTGCTATGTGTCACCTTTAACCAGGTATTACTTTGGTGACTGCCCCTTTTATCCAAGTATTACTATGCTGTCTGTCCCCTTTAACCAGGCAGTACTGTGTTGTCTGTTCCCTTCAACAAGGGATTATTGTACTGTCTGTCCCTTTTGTCCATGTATTACTATAGTGACTGTCCCTTTTATCCAATTATTACTGTGCCGTCTGTCCCCTTTATCCAGGTATTACTGTGTTGACTGTCTCTTTTATCCAGATATTACTATGCTCGTCTGTCCCCCTTTAACCAGGTATTACTGTGCTGTCTGTTCCCTCTAACCAGGTATTATTGTGGTGACTGTCCCTTTTATCCAGATATTACTATGCTCGTCTGTCCCCTTTAACCAGGTATTACTGTGTTGTCTGTTCCCTCTAACCAGGTATTACTGTGCTGTCTGATCCTTTTAGCCAATTATTACTGTGCTGTCTGTCTCCTTTAACTAGGTATTACTGTGCTGTCTGTTCCTTTTAGCCAATTATTACTGTGCTGTCTGTCTCCTTTAACTAGGTGTTACTGTGCTGTCTGTTCCTTTTAGCCAGGTATTACTGTGCTGTCTGTCTCCTTTAACTAAGTATTACTGTGCTGTCTGTTCCTTTTAGCCAGCTATTACTGTGCTGTCTGTCTCCTTTAACTAGGTATTACTGTGCTGTCTGTTCCTTTTAGCCAGCTATTACTGTGCTGTCTGTCCCCTTAAACCAGGTATTACTGTGCTGTCTGTCCCCTTAAACCAGGTATTACTGTGCTGTCTGTCCCCTTAAACCAGGTATTACTGTGCTGTCTGTCCCCTTAAACTAGGTATTACTGCGTTGTCTGTCCCATTTAACCAGGTAGTACTGCACTGTCTGTCCCTTTTATCCAGGTATTACTGTGGTGACTGTAAAGCATTTTCAATAGCATATTTCTATGGTATCGAGTACATGAAATGAGATATGATAAACCCGCAGGGTTTATTTACACAAGAAATGAGGTAATGAGGTATGATAAACCTGTAGAGTTTATTCACCACATAAGTTACAAAGGGAAGGGGAAGGGGGTTGGGAAAGCAGAAGGGGTTGGGGTACGGGTTTGAAACATACCCTATTAACTAAGTTGCGTCAACTGATATCCACATGCCAAATTTTGTCTAGATTGGTCGAGCGGTTCGGATATATATATATCGCACAAGTTTGCAAATTTACATACAAACATTCACTTTTATATGATATATATACACATATTTTCATACGCACATATTACACACACACACACACACACACACACACATATATATATATATATATATATATATATATATATATATATATATATACACATATACTATCTGTGTGTGTGTGTGTGTGTGTGTGTGTATGTGGTATACGTGTGTGGGCGTCAGATATATGCGGATTGTATAACTCTACGACCACAACCTTATTCCAACACTTGTAGTTTTTTTTACTTTTGTCTCCTATTCTTTCTGTTAATTGTCATTATTTTAGGTACGATGACAAAATATCTATTGATAACCAGAATAAAAAAAAAAACATTCTAGAACGGTTTTTTGGCTGCCCTTTCTACTACACAGTTCATCAGACGCTAGTTTGACTATGGCCTATGGCTATTCAGCTGGTACGAGAAAACGCAGAGACTGCATGAAAGGTGTCCTTTCGAAAATTAGCGCAATTAACAGTTCTTAAAATCACCCTCGTCAAGAGTACATACATACATGCAAACATACACACACACACACACACACACACACACACACACACACAAAGAACTGATAATTGCTGTTAATTTTCGATAATTGCTATTATTTTCGAAAGGATACCTTTCATAAAGTCTCTGCGTTTTTTCTTACCAGCTGAATGGCCATAGGACATAATCAAACCAGCGTCTGATAAGCTGTGTGCAGTAGAGGTAGCCAAAAAGACAGTTCTAGAATTTTTTTTTTATTCTGGTCATCTATAGACATTTTGTCAACGTGCTTAAAATAATGACAATTAATAGAAAGAATAAGAGACAAAGTGAAAAAAAAGCAAGTTACGGAATATGGCTGTGGTCGTAGAAATGTATAATTCGCAAGCCTTGAGACTTTAGTAGGTGCATCAGGCGACTACTCCTGTGGAAATTTCTGCATAAGTTCAGCCACGATATAGGAGTTATAATACTGAGGTGCCAGTAAATACAGGCTTGTCTTTTCTTTAGAACCAACCTCTTTTAAGTTAAACGAATTTATATATATATATATATATATATATATATATATATATATATATATATATATATATATATATATATATATATATATATATATATATATATATATATATATATAAACATATACAAACACATTGCTATTTCTTTCATCAGATAAAAGAACAAATGCTGAAATGTCACACTGTCCATTGGCTGTTGATAATGGAAGGAAAGGATGCGACGCAGAGGGTGAACGACCTTGAGTATCTCGTACCCGAAGGAACTTATGTCACGATCTTTATAAAGGACTCAAAAGGATCCTTAAAAGCCTTCTTGCCTTCCGTAGACACATATGGAATAACGCGGTGAGCTAAATTGTTATGATTTTAAATTTCTTTGTTTATTATAAAAAGTATTACTGTTTTGTACTTGTTCATTTTCTTAACAACAAGAAATCATATAATTAACCAACTTTGACACAAAATATCTCTTCTTACGTTATTATTCATGTCGTTATTATTATCAGTTTACTGTCTTTTGTTTATATGGGGTATTAATTCCAAAAGAGGAAGTGAGAGATATTACTTTTCATATAAATCCGCCATCAAAATAGAATGAGAATGAAAAGACCTTGATGTGAATTTTTAGGGGCAAAAATTTAATTGAAATTGCCTTTCTTAAGATATCTAAGTAATGATGGAACTCTGATCTTTCCATCTAGATTAAAAATAGAAATGGTTTTTTATACACATGTGAATTCAGTCCCCAGAAGGAAGCTGTGTTTTCAGTACTGCAGACCTTGCCCATAAGAAAATGCTTAGGAAGTTTACCCTGGATCGGTATTTATGACCTTTGAAAGACTGGTAGACTGGGAGGCGTACTGTGTTTTAATGTGCTTGTTTCCTTTCAACTCTCACTCTCTTTGAAGGGCAAAAGTCTGCCATTTAGGATTACTAATGCAGTTCATTAAATTGTAAAATTTGAAGAGCACACATGACCTATCATTTACGTATTTTATCTAAACTTTTGAGAGCTCATCTGGAATTGATTCAAAGATCAAGTCAGCGTTGGCCGAGTGGCTCCAAGGCAAGTGTCCCGCATGTCCTGGCTGCTTGATGGCGATAAAAAGAGAAAATACCTACGAGGAGATAAATAGCTTTAGTATGTCACTTGATTTCTGATTTCCTCGATAAATCCACTAATCATTAGTGCCCAAAAATTCCCTTAGAAAACTCTCTGTGGATTTTAAAACAATTGCCGCCCCATTTTAGCTTTATTCTTGTCGTCCATTCAGAACCTTGTGGCACTAGCAAAATATTCATGGTTTGTGCATCCATTCTTGTGCATTTGATACAAAATTTCTGATGGATGAACTTTGCTCTAATATCAGCTCAATAGTAATGTTAAGCGTAAAATAACTAATATCTGAATAGTGCTATAGAGTGCATATAACTAAAATCTATTCACGATCAAGATTGTAAGTAGAAAACAAGATGAGCAATGATGTTATCTAATGGTCCCAGAAAAAATATCACCATTGAGATGAATTGTATAGCAACTCTGCACTGCTTAATTTAAGTTTTCAATCATACAGATTCCTGATGGATAAGAAGGGTGTTTGGGAATCCACGCTTGGAGGTCATCTTCAGAAACGACCTGAGCATTACAGCTTAAACGGACGCCACTTAACAGTCGTTGTGATGCCCTTACCGTCTAGCGTCAATTTAGGAAAAGTACACCCTGACGGAAGCGTTGAGGTTACAGGCGGCGCAGAGATTAATCTCATAAAAGACGTGGGCTCATCGTTAAACTTCACGTGAGTATTCGCCGCTCAAGGAGTTTCGGAATTCTGTGGACGCAGCATTTTATGAGTGATGCGTGTGCATGTTGTTAGCTGTGAGTAACTTACTGAATTTTCCTGCGTATCAAAAATAAATATAGCGGTAAAGTCACTGAGTGGATTAAATATGGAGTTTATGTGTAGCGTATTATACATGCGCATCAACTGGATGATTTTGAAGATCATCGTTTGAATCGTTTTTGTTGCAAACTTTCACGATGGCAGCATAGCCACCATGTTCGTGTGTGCAGGATATACTGTATGATTTCATTTTATTATGAATGATTTTGAATTTCACTTAATTTTTAAATAGGTTTGCCCAACAAATAATTAACGAGGATCCTGGTGAAAGTTAGACTTACATTGTAGGAAAGACACGGAAAATATCCATTTAATAGTCCGTAACGAGCCCCAGCTGACAATGATAAGATGTTCAGAAGCCGTCACTAGCTACCACAAATCATTTGATGATGGTGACCTATGAATAATTTTTCCTTGATGATAGAAATAAACAAAGTTAACTGTCAGTATGCATTGCGGAGAATGGAGGTGGCTACCCGTCGCCGGATTGTGAGAGCAAATAAGAAGGATAAATGAAAAATGGGAGGAAGAGACCAGATATAGAGTTGGTTATTTAAAATGAAAATGGAGCAAAAGAGATATTGTGAAATAATAGATTACTTTATAGGAAGGCAGCAGATGCAATATTCAAAGTAATTGATGAGTCAAACTTGCATAAGATAAGTTACGTGCAGTTGTTACTAAAGATCTATGGAAAATTTAGAAGTTGTAGATTCTGAATTGCTCGCATGGCATAATAAGAAGGAAGGAGATAAAGTTAAAAGTGTGGATAAAGTAATGTGGGAACATGTCAGTGTACGTGAAAAGTGATCTGACGAACGGTAGTCATTTGAAGAGAATGGGAAAGCCAACTTTGTGAAAAAGGTTACAAGGAGCAAGAGGAGACCTTAAAAGTGGTACTGTATGTTGCCTGGGTAGCGAAAGGGAGAAAATTTTTTTTTAAAGACGCTTTTATTAAAATGCACTAACAAGTAAAAAAAATAGTCTTTTGAGATACCAGGATTTTCTTACAATTAATCATGTTTACAAAAATAAAAGCGTGGGCGCCAAGCATGGAAGAAAATGCCACAAGAAAATAGATATATCTTTTATTTCTTTCAGCATTTCCTTCCATGTTTGGCGCCCACGCTTTTATTTCTGTAGACATGATTAACCCTTACTGGGCGGACATGATCATATGAGGAACTATAACAGGTTTAGAGTGAACACGGGGCTAACTCTTATGAGGATTAATATTGCGCGCCATACAGTTTGGATGAATTAGCGGGAAAAATGTTCATAGCACTTCAATGGGCCATAAATGACTTATGGCAATGTATTAGCTCAGGACGGACGGGTCACGGGAGAGAGATGTACTGCCTCTCCACACCTCCAGGACGTCTTCTTCTTTTTTTTTATTTGCTCATAAATTTACCCAGGGATTGCTGTTGGTTTTAGTTCTTATCTTATATGATAGTAGTTCAGATATAATGTTAATTTTCAAAGTAAAGTGCAAAGAAATATAAAAAACACGTATACCTCACAAAAAGTTACTGCATCTCCCCATCTCGCTAAATCTCGTAAATACTTTACAATAAACATATTCAGAATTTGTTTGTTTACTTTGTAAAATTAGCACATTTTTACAAGTGTCTTGTGAAAGACGCCCCACACAGGGTTGTATATAGTCACTTTCAACTTCCTGTGGCGGTACAGAAAAATTTATAGATTTTTCTCTTACACCATGTGCATTTGCATATCTTCCTCTCTCCATTGATGTGTTTTTTCTTAAACTGGCCAACCTTAAAGTTTGATACGTTTTAGCTTTGACAGAAATTGTAACGATTTATGATTGTAACTAAAAAAAAAAAATTGAACGTGATAGCCTGTTGAGCCAAAGAAGGTGTTAAAAATCCGAAGAGTTATTTACTTATTCCACCGAGTCAAAGAAGGTGCGAAAAATCCGAAGTTTCATACAAACCCTGAGATACTGGGAGAGGTCACAGTAGGGTCACTAGAGGTCACTGCTGACCTACTGATCATGTAAGGTTTTATTGTCACTGGGACTGAGTGACCATGCAAAATTTCAAGGCCATCGGACGAAGGGAACAGGGCGAAAATTGAGTTACAAGTTTTGACCCAAACAGACAGACAGACAGATGCAAGAGTTAAGTTAAATAAAGGCATGTAAAATGGTCTTAGTATTCATGAAACAAGTTAAATGTGTACATAAAATGGCTTTAATATATAATATATACATAATATAAAATAATATACAAGCACTGATGGTATGTAGTAAAATCGGGATATTATGCATATGATGAAGTTTATGGGACGTTTTCACCCAGGGAAGGGTCTAGATTCATTGTAGCAGATGAGTTTCTGTGACAGTTTTGTTTATTATTATTATTATTATTATTATTATTATTATTATTATTATTATTATTATTATTATTATTATTATTATTACTTAGTGTTATTTTTTGCAGTTGTCTGCATGGCTCTTTATAGAAAGTTAACCGCATCGATTAACAATTATGCCTTATGGACAACTAATACTATGAGCTAGTTCACTACTAAAGTTCATAGATAACTGGGCTTGAATATCATAAGACAATTGGCCTCACTGGCACTTAATTAAACAAGAACCACGTGGGGAATATTAGAGGGAAATAGAATAATGATAGTTACCTTGAATTTATTACCACATATGAAAGATATTGATATTTTTCTTCTTTTGCCTTTTGGGCAGAGTGAATGATCGACTACTCTTTATGAGGGCAAAGAGTAAGCTTCCTTGTGTTTTAGACATGATGAAGGATCTCTCAACGAGTTACAGATTATTTTTATCCTTTGAAAAGATGTGAGAATATTCTTAGGTCTTTTAGGTACTCGTATCTCTCACCCTTCAGGTGGGATGTCGTTATTTGCATACGTCTTTTGAACAGGCTTCAGACTACCCTCACCGGTTGCTGAACACTTGCATCTTTTGGGAGAGATTATATTCACCCCTTTTCAAGAAAATAAAACATTCTATGTGCATTTTAGGCGGTTATGGAGCTTTTCAGTATCTATCAGGTCCTTCGAGAATACTGAGCGATTTCTTTACCAGTTGTAGAATATACCTGATCTTTAGAGGAGTAATATAAGCATTATTCTAGGTAATGTCATAATGAATACCTCTTCCAGGTAATAAGTGTCTTATCCTTTGAGATGGGGATGGGATTTTTGCACCAACCAGATACTAAACCTTCCTCTCTGCTTGGGAAGGATATGTAAAATTTTGCAGTCTTTTCGGAAGTATCAAAATTACCCGCTTTTTCTGTGCGTTTTGACGGGTTTTTAAAGCCTCTTTGCGAAAAGGGAATTAGTTGGCAGTTACAGCGCTTTTCTTACTCTCTGCAGAATTTAAGTACTTTTGTATGTTATTTTTGTAGGATGAATGATTTTTGTGTCAGTTATAGAGCATTATTATTCTCCGGAAGGGATCTGATTATTCTGTACATCTTTTAGGCATAATGAATGTTCTCTCTAAAAGTTGAAGAACATACCATTCCCACTTAAAAATATTATAGCATTTTCTTACCTCTTTTAGTCGGGGTGAGTTATAACTTAGTTATATAGACTTTCTTATCTTGAGCGAAGAATGTAAATTCATGCTTTTAAGTCATGGAATTATTTCTCTAACAAGTAAAGAAACTATTTTCCCCAGAAGGGGTGAGAGTCATATTTTACGCCTCCTATGTAGGATGGCTGTCATCTTTTTCGTAGCCGAGGAATGTCAGTGTTTGTTTCCATTTAGGAGGAAAGCGCACTATTCTCATTTCTTACAAGGATGAACGGTCTATTCTTCAGGTACAAAGCATTCCTCTCCCCGGATAAGAGTTATGGACAATTTTTGCCCAATGGAACAGCGACAGGGATTATTGGGAGTTTAGCCAGTCGGAAATTTACTTTTGGATGTGCAGCACTAAGCATATCACGTAAGTTTTCGTGGAAGTTGGCGCAAATTTTCTGTATGATTTCTGTATGAACTTACTTTTATGATCCGTTAATTTCAGCTATTAGTTTGATTGCCACAGATGAATCCTGGATAGATGCCTTTCTCTTACTTCTGCTTATGTTCCGTCCACAGAGGAGCGAGAAAGGGTTGTTGACTTCACCGCTCCGACCGTGTTTTCCAGATACATGCTCTTCTCAAGGTTTCCAGAGAAGAAAAACACAGCATTTGCAGTCCTTAACCCCTACCAGCTTCATGTATGTACATGTCACTTGAAGTGCTGAGACTTTATTTAAAGGGTAAATAAGAGTGACAAAGAACGTTTCAGATAATTATTAATGCAGTGGAACCTACGGATGAATCAAATGTTTACAACCAGTCCCTAAAATATAGATAAGTGAGGAAACTCATCCCAAAAAAACTTATAAGTTCATGTAATTTATGGAAGATTTTTATCATTAGAAAAACAGGGCAAACACTATTTTCATAGCTTCATTTTCAACTTCAATTGTGGTATTGAATCTTTTATTAGTTGCATTGAATTCAAGTCAGTCATCTCTGATGAGAAAAGAAAAAGGTTTTTTCTTCATGAAGACATAGGTTTTGAGAAAACTGCAAAAATGTGGCATGTTTTGTAATTACTCGGAAACTCAGCTGGGTACGGGGTTAATTTTTTTATTCAAAGAGAGCAGTCCTGTTTTGGGGTCAATCTAAACCAATGGATGATCGAGCTGGAGACGTTCCAGTTCAAGTCAGTCCGACACCATTAAATTACCTGTGTTTTTCTTTAATAATCATAATCTTTATGATCATCATCGCCGCCCATAACGCGGAGCGACGCGTAGATAAATCCCTTTGAAATTCCGCCACTCATGACTCGCTATCACATCTAAATATGGAACTTCGGAAATTTCTCATTCTGTCCTGCCATGTGACTTCCATTATTCCTCTTGAAGCCTTATCTTCAAATCAATCACATCTTAGGTTAATTTCACTGTCATGCCTTGATTCGCTTCGGTATAGCAATATGAAGCGTGCCAGATTTATGTGTGATTTTGCTTCCTTCTGCTATTTCATTTCATTTGATTTCCAGTTCGTATTTAACCTGTTCATTGTTTGATTTGCCTTTAAAGTCTTCCACTAAAATCTAACAGAAGAGAACACATTTTGGACATTTTTGTCGTTAACAACTGAAATAATTCAGCCTCCTTAATCCTTGCATCATTTAATATTGTTTCGACCCTTTGTCCACACTTGCCAATATTACTTCTGTATTTCTTAGGTTTATTTGAGTCCCATGTCTCCAGATATCTTGTCTGTCACCTTTCTATCATTATTCTACTCTAAACCTTCTGATTACAAGATCTATGAGAGGGGCAAACAATAAAGGTGAAATAATATTCACATTCTGCACGGTCAATAATAATAATAATAATAATAATAAATGTTATTATTATTATTATTATTATTATTATTATTATTATTATTATTATTAGTAGTAGTAGTAGTAGTAGTAGTAGTAGTAGTAGTAGTAGTAGTAGTAGTAGTAGTAGTAGTAGTAGTAGCAGTAGTAGTTGTAGTGAAGATTATGTACGTGAATATAGCTAACAAGCAAAATAAACAAATAAAACATATTTTCTTGAAACAGGTTTGGATTGTTCTTTCTGCCACTGTTCTGCTCATTGGGCCAATTACATTTTTTATCTCGTCTATAATCAGCAAGTACCGGGCAGGTAATGTTGAAAAGGGCCTGCAGTGGTACTCTTTCAACATGTTCCGCAGTATCGTCAATCAAGGGAACGACATTGAAACTGAATCATGGTCCATGAGGTCCATTCTTTTCGTCTGGTTTGGCGTCTGTCTCATACTTGCAGGTGAGTTTAGTAAGTAATGGCGTAAAATGGTTTTCCATTCCAAAAGGACAAATGGCAAATAAAAACGAATTATTTCTGCTCAGTGGGACGACTGGGCACAGCGGTTTGGGTGCACGGCCCTCTGGGCGCCAGGTGATTTGGCGCCGGACTTTTGGGCACCAGCCATTTGGGTGCAAGACTAAAAACGTTGCAATTAGACATTTGGGTTTATGCAGGTTTTTAGAAAATTCAAGTGACCAAATGAGTAAATATTATTTAGGTCTATGTATATTTAGTAATATCCATAGTTTTTTCGTACCGGTACTATTTAAAGTCTTGCCACCCGGCACTACCGAAATCGGGTGATTTATGAGAAATTCAAGTGGCCACTTGTCAGTATTGTCAAAATATATAGACATGTTAGATAAAAAAGACTATTAAAAAGAACTGATGGCAATCAAAATGATAAAACTACAATCAAATGATAAAATTACAGTTTAACGCATTCTTGCCCAGCCAATAACCTTACATATATTGCATCCCTACCTTTTTGTTTTTAACAAAGTCCATCGATGGTTTCCATACGGCGGGAAGTTGCATACCAAGTTCTTATTATAATCGACAGTGGACTGCCTTCGTATGACTGTCTGAGAGGCTCTCTCCGTTTAATGTTCTTTCATAATGGTCCCAAATCTCGGAAGAAATTAAAGGAGACAGTGTTCCAGTACCTCACCTGTTTTGAAGACCAAAATATTCATCTTCCAGCCAGTTAACTAAATCTGGAAATTCTTGAGGGACTCGTTCGCTATGGCATCCAAATAATCGTGCACCCAGTTCACAGGTTCACAAAGGTGAGACCGATAATCACTTTAGCTTTTAACTCGAGGATTAATATCCTTTCGGGACCCAGTCCAGGGTCACACAGCAACAATTATCGAAACACTCGAGGTTGAAGGACTTATTTTCTTAGCTCTCGGGCAGAAATAATTCTTGCGAATGGGTTGAACTAATGGGATTGTTTATTACTGAAAAATTCTTCCTGCGTGTTATTTTCCTCAAAATAGAAACATTTGGAATGCCGATTAGACTAGTTTTATATACACACACTCACATATACATACATACATACATACAGTACATACATATATATATATATATATATATATATATATATATATATATATATATATATATACGTATATTTCCCTGGGTTTATGGTATTTTACAGGCCGGAGACGGAAACTTTATTTAATTGTCCTGGGAGTTCGACTTGCGTAAAGGGAAATCGTAAAAAAAAATAAGAAAAAGGGGAGAAGTTAGGAGCTGAAGGCTCTACTTCATAAGGAAATGTTACGTAAACACTTGGGATAAATTAAAGAATTATATTAACAAAAGAAAGCATTTGAAGGGAAAATGGATAAGTAAATTGATACGGGGCTTGCAACACCTGAAGATCCTTCTACTGGAGTCTTGTCTAAGGGCGAGGCACAGTCCAAGATGAGTCCACTGCGAATGGGTCCCTCTGCAAGAGAGGTTTACACATTACACGCCAGTAAAGGAACAATATAACACCGAATATGACTCAAGTTTGCACTGAGGGTGCCAAAGACTCAAGGAGTGAATGACCACTTTACACTTGAACACAGGACATTGGAAATGGCACTGGATAAACTGGCACAAGGACAGAAGTGAAATGCTGGTACTCCAAGCTTTCTAAAGGGCAAACAGTTGTGACTGAAAAGTCTCTACTCGCACTTTACTTAGGGGAAGCGGGTCTCTGGCGAAGAAGGGACGAAGGACGATCACACATATGGCGGTGCCCTCGAGGATGACTGGAGTCTGGAGTCGGTCAGGGAGAATGAATGGTCTCTCAGCAAACTGCATCACCCGCCCGCGTGTATGGCTGTCCCCTACGACTCCTCACAAGACTAACTAACTGCTGACTGCTTACAGCCTACTGCTGTCTCTTTCTTTTAAGGCATGCGGCCAGGGGTAGGGGCCATGTGCAAACGATGTGTCACTTGCCAAGTGGTCAGCGATTCCGTTGCCTCTTCCCCGGTCCTGTGAAGTCAAGACAATTCAGCAGCTTAATCTGCCTTTAGAAAGGCTGTTTTAAGAAGCTTAGCTGGGCTAAGCTTCTTAAGGGAGTGACATCTAGTGTCCTCTCCTTACCCCTTTTTATCTGTGTCATCTCAATATCTGTTCCAGGTAAAAAGAAGGACAGATTGAAATGTTGATAACCGCGCTCTGATTTCTAGGTCAAATACGATCAGCCATGCGGTTCTCAATAAACAAAGGGTAAATTAGGTGGGGGGGGGGGGAAGGGAGGCACGCTGTGCAGCGACTTCTTGTAAATTATAATAATATATATAATGTGAAATTTTTGTTAACCCCTACAGTGATAACTCACTGTCCTCTGTTTTTATGAGTTTCCATAAGTAGAGCCTCTCCAAACTTTCAGCTCACTGTCACTTTTTCTTGCTCTGTCAAAGACAGTAAGGTGTCCATTATGCCTAATTTTTTCATGACCGTATATATTTACCTTTGCCATCATGTGGATAAAACGATGGTACTGTATTTACCCAAAACAATATAAAAGTAGGTCCAGAGAATGAAACTCTTGTGGCAGCGAGCCTCCAGCAAGCAAATTTGTTGCCCTTAGTCATAAAACTACTTTATTAGTTAGTTGATGACCCTACTGTGCTTCCATGCCTTTGAATAATGTACCAATGTTACAAATTCGCTCAAATGCATCCAAGCATGGGTGTAGATTATAAAAATTACATACATATAAGAAAATGTTTTCAAGACATTGCAACAGACCGTTAATTAAGCAACTAGGTCGGTCATCGGCGGGAAGCTTAGTTCCTCCGGTATAAATTGCACTAAAAACCACTTTTTTATGTATTTCAATATTTATGAAAGAAAAAAGAAAGAAAAGCCCTGTTAAACAATTCTACATCTTTTTTTTTACATCGAAAGCAAAGAGAGAAAGAAAATGTGTTGCTAAACCTGAGAATAAGCTGAGAACCATTTCCCACCATGAGTTTCTTTCCAGCTCTGTACTCTGGAGTGCTGACGGCTGTGCTGGCCGTCCCTTCCTACGAGACTCCCATCGATTCCCTTAGTGATCTTCCCAGAGCCACCAAGGAAGGATTCACCATCGGACTGGTGGGAGGCAGCAGTTATGAGGTCCTTTTTAAGGTACATGTCTCCTGTGCAAGCTGTTGCTGCATTTCCGTATTTAAAAATGAAAAAATCAAAAAACAAATTCTTACAGCAGTGGACTGTGGACGTTATAATCCCTATAAACAAATGACATTCACTGTAGAACAAATCATGCCCCATCTGTCTTGTATTCACTTTGCCACTTCAAGGATTCAGGCTTGTTCAGTCACTAGTGACATATTTTAATGAAGCTTTTTCTTCATCTTTCCCTCCTTATTCTTAAGATGCTTTTCTAATATTACGTCATTTTTACTCCCGAAATATGTGGAGTACAGGTCATTTCAAGACAATCCACGTTTTAATTACTTTTCAAAATTCAAGGACATTCATAACTATATTTCACTGACGAAGGAAGATGAGCATGAGGCTTAAAATAAAACTGAGAGCATTAACTTTGATGACCAGTTCAGCACCAACACCAACGAATCGGCATTTTTCTTTATAGCAAGCATGTTTCTGTAATTTTGCAAAGAATTTTATCTTTAGTTCTCACTAATTTCTTGGCACGTTCTACCGATTGCTATGCTCTTGATTAGAATTTTCCGACTCAGATGATGTTTTCTAAAGAGAAATAATAAATAAATTAATTGATCAAGTTTTATACATATCTGTGTGTATGTATGTACATATACATATACATATATATATATATATATATATATATATATATATATATATATATATATATATATATATATATATATATATATATATATATATATATATATATATATATATATATATATATATATATATATATATATATAAATATAAATGGATGTATGTATGTGTGTGTGTATGTTCCACATATACTCTGAAACACATTGAGCAATTTCATCCAAACTTGGTATACATATGACTTACCATCTAGGAAAGAACACTGTGGAGGTAAGACATCACTGGCATCTAAGGGGGCCAGTGTGGGAAGGAGGTGCAAAGGGGTGAAATGTGAAAATAACCCAAAACGACAGATATTAACATCTAATCCATAGTTTTCGAGGTCGCTGAGATGAATAGTAACACTCCCGATGCCATTCAAGTCCAAATTCAACCCCGACAGGGAGGGGGTGAGAAGGGGTGGGAAGGGCTGACATGTAAAAATAACTGAAAATAACAAATATTAGTGTCAAATCCATAGTTTTTGAGGTCGCTGAGATGAATAGTGACACTCCCAATGCTCTTCAAATCCAAATCCAGCCTCGATAGGGAGGGGGTGAGAAGGGGTTGGAAGGGGATGATGTAAAAATAAATGAAAACGACAGATATTAGTGTCTAATCCATAGTTTTCGAGGTTGCTGAGATAAGTAGTGACACTCCCAATGCCCTTTAAGTCCAAATTGAGCCCCGACAGGGAGGGCGGTGCGAAGGAGGTGACATGTAAAAATAACCGAAAACGACAGATATTAGTGTCTAATCCACAGTTTTCGAGGTTGCTGAGATGAATAGTGATGCTCTGGATGCCCTTTGAGTCCAAAGTCAGTCCCGATAGGGAAGAGGGTGAGAAAGGGGAGGGAAGGGGGTGATATGTAAAAATAACCAAAAACAACTGATATTAGTGCCTAATCCATAGTTTTTGAGGTCGCTGAGACAAATAGTGACACTCCGATGCCCTCTAAGTTTAAATTCAGCCCCAACAGGGAAGGGGGAGAGGGGATGGAAAGGGGTAACACGTAAAAATGACCGAAAATGACAGATATTTTTGTCTAATCCATTTTTAAGTTTGTTGAGAAGAATAGTGACACTCTCGATACCCCTCAAGTCCAAGTTCAGCCCTGATAGGAAGAGGGGTGAGAAGGGGTGGGAAGGGGGTGACATGTAAAAATAAACAAAAATGACAGATATTAGTGTCTTATCCGTAGTTTTTGAGATCACTGAGATGAATACTGACACTCCTGATGCCCTTAGGTCTAACTTCAGCCCCAATAGGACGGGAGGTGTGAGAAGGAGTGGGAAGGGGCAACATGTAAAAGTAACCAAAAACAAATGATATTAGGGTCTAATACATAGTTTTTGAGGTCGCTGAGATGATTAATGACACTCCTGATGCCTTTTAAGTCCAAGTTCAACCCCGATAGGAAGGGGTGAGAAGGGGTGAGAAGGAAGTGACATGTAAAAACAAACAAAAACTATAGATAGTAACTTCTAATCGATAGTTTTTGAGGTAGCTGAGATGAACAGTGTCACTCCCAATGCCTTTCAAGTCCATGTTCATTGGTGTCTAATCCATAGTTTTTGAGGTTACTGAGACGAATAGTGACACCTCCCGATGCCCTTTAAGTCCAAGTTCAGCCCTGATAGGAAGGGGGTGAGCAGGACTGAAAGATAAAACATGAAAAAAGACAGATATTAGTGTCTAATCTATAATTTTTGAGGTCACTGGGATGAATAAAGACACTCCCAATGCCCTTCAAGTACAAATTCAGCCCTGATAGGAATGAGGGGTGAGCAGTGGTGGAATATAAAATGTCAAAAATGCTGGGCAATGTAACTGAAGCAACTATCTCAACAAGAAAGAGAGAGAGAGAGAGAGAGAGAGAGAGAGAGAGAGAGAGAGAGAGAGAGAGAGAGAGAGAGAGAGTTTATCAGTTTTCATTCAGAGTTTTCCTGGGCAGTGCCAGGTTGATCAGCTGGTATATGTATATATATATATATATATATATATATATATATATATATATATGTGTGTGTGTGTGTGTGTGTGTGTGTGTGTGTGTGTATGTGTTCGTGCATACACACACACACACACATTATATATATATATATATATATATATATATATATATATATATATATATATATATATATATATTATGCATGCAAATTTATATATTGCAGAGCGCAACAGAAGGCCTTTACAAACAAACTTGGGATCTCATGAACCATGAAGATCGTTCGAAGAGCTTTGTCAGTGGTATAGACGAAGGAATGAAAAGGGTAAGTAATGTTTTTTCACTTCTGAAATGTGGTTGTTTTTATTCTCAATGGAAAGAAATATTTAAGGTATTTCAGGCCAGGGGATGGGCCAGAGGACAGGTGCAAGGGGTAGACACGCAAACAGCATGGCGTAATCAGGTGGTTTCTCTATACCGTTCCCAGCATTTTCCGTTTTTTTTCTTTCTCTCTATCTTTTTTTTTATTATTATTATTAAAATTGTTAGAGCTGGGACAGAGTAAGAGTTGGAGGTTAATGAGATATCCTGTCCGGTGTTACCATGGTTGTTGCTTGCAGTGGACGCCATTTTTCATGGTTCTTACGAATGCTTAATGATATATAGTCTATAGCAAAGTCCACCGCTCGTTGCAGTTAAGCCCCGCCTACTGCTTACATCATGACCATTCCTTGAAGCTGACTGGTTGGCAATGGTTTCGAAAAGTTGGTTAATCTGTGGTTCTTTTCATCATCATTAATATTTTAATGGTTGTTGTACCGAACTAAAATACGTTCTGCAGATTATCAAAAGGGAACGTTATTACCTCTGCAATAAAATCGTAATACGCATCTCAATAAAGATGGTAAAAAACAGGAAACTATGGATGAAGTCAGGAGTGTTCCGCGATGCTTCAGTGTTGTGGTTCTTAAATGAGGTTCACCTGAATACGGAGGTGACACAGGGAATGTCTGCGTTCGAATCGGTGCACTTGAATCACTGGACAATGATAATTACCATCTGATATTGTCAAGCGTGCTCACCATTCTAAATCTGACACAAAGAATTTCTCAGAGCTATGCAGACTGACATTTCATATTGATTTCAGGAAATTTTACTGCGTTTTAATAGTCATAAAATCGGATTCATTGCAATCGTTTGCACATTCGGAGGGATGACAAGAAGTGATTGCACTCTACAAAACCAGAATTTGCCTATGTTTAACTTAAAGTTACAGTATGATAGGATATACGAGTCATATTGGATATAATTTGCTGAGAATTTTCTTAAGGACATTATCTCCTTTCGAAATAACAGGATCATAAAAATGGACGAAGACCTATAATGTCCTATGTCTTTTTGTCGGTTTACGCAGCTGATGGTGTTTGGATTATAGGCCTATCTTATGCTCAGTCGTTTTATTGTGGTTATTCTTCTTTTTGTTTTAGCTGTTATGGTGCTTGTAGTTTTGTGTCTTCGAAAACTTTGCATATGGTGACCTAACATTGCAGAATAAACATATACCTATTCATAAAATACTGGTGTAAAGAATTATCTGCCTACTCTTGTTAACTGAAATTTAGGTCTGATATTGATATGTTTAGAAGGGAAGGAGAGGAAAAGGAGGAATTTAGAATAGAATGCAGGAACAGGTTTTTGGTGTTGGAAACATTGGAGGAAGGAGGGAGGGAGAAGTGTAGATGAGATGTCGGGGGATGTGAATAAAGCTTTGCATTAGGCTGCAAGTTGTACAATCAGAGGGAGACTCAGATTGAGGAAAAAGATGTGGATGTCTGAGGAAACATGGTGTATGATGAAAAAGAGAGGTGAAGCAAAATAGAGGAGTGAGATGCATTTTGTTAGTGATGAAGATTTTGAATTAGCAAGAAATAAGTACTTGAGTTTGTATTCAGAAGTTAGAAGACTATGTAAGAGAGATAAAAGAAGATCTGTTACTGAAAAGGTTGTGGAAACTGAAAAATTAATTAATAAAAATGATGGTCAGTGCCAAAGGGTAGCATATACAGCAATTGAAGAGCTGATTGGCAGTGCTGGTAAGAGTAATGATATACCAGTCAGGGATATGGAAGGTAATTTATTGACCAAAAATGTTGAAATCAGAAATAGATGGAAAGAGCACTTAACAGGCCAGTCCCCCCAGAAGAGGGTATACCGCCTGCTCAGGAAGATTTAAATGTTGATGAATGTGAGATCAGTCTAGAAGTTGTTAGGGCAATAAAACAGTTAAAGAATTATAAGGCACCAGGAGAGGATGGTTTATTCTCGGAAGTGTTTAAAGTGGAGGAGGATGGATTAGTATTTGTCTTGAGGATATTATTCAATGAGATATGGGTGACGCTAATAATACCATTAGGTCGGAAGAATGGTGTGATCATTAAAGTCCCAAAGAAAGGAGATCTGAGTAAGTGTGGTAATTGAAGGGGAATCACTGTCACCTGTAGCCTTGAAAAGTTTCTGTAATGTTGAATAGGTTGGAGCCAGTGGTTGATGGTATTCTGAGGGATGAACAGACTGGTTTTAGAAAGGGACGGGGTTGCAGTGATCAGATCTTCATAGTTAGGCATTAAATGCAGCAAGCAAATGAAATGGAAACTCCGTTGAGAGTTTGTTTTGTTGATTTTGAAGAGGCCTTTGATAGTACTTCCAGAAGGACCATGGGAAAAATCATGAGGCATTATGGAATACCGGAAAAGTTTGTGACGGTTGTCATGAATATGCATGAGGGCACATCTTGTAAAGTGATGGTTGATGGGCGCCTGATCTATTTGAAGTCAAGTCTGGTGTGATTCAGAGTGGCATTCTGTCTCCTCTGTTGTTTGTATTGGCCGTGGGGAGATAATGTGAAACTTCCGGACTTGGATTATGCAGATGATATGGTTTTGATCTACGAGGAATCAGAAAAGATGCAGAGTGTGTTGGATTGTCTAGTGAGTGAAAGTCGAAAGGTTGGTTTGGTTATTAATAGTGGAAAAACTGAAATAATGAATATGAATGCTGAGAATGCACAGGATTGTCTAATTGAAGGTTTGGTTGTAAAGCAAGTAGATAAGTTTAAATATTTAGGCACTTATTTAAAGAAGGATGGTTTTCTGAGCACAGAATTTATGGAAAGATTAAAAAGGGTTCATCAGGCAATGGGAATGCTTAAAAATATTTGGAATAATAGCAATTTTTCTGTGCATACAAAATTAAAAATTTATAAGGTAATAGTTTAGAGTATTTTGATTTATGAGGATGAGCCATGATACAGTACAGTGACATCGGATAATAAAATCTTAGCGTTTGAATATAAGGCGCTCAGAAGAATATTAGGAATTAATTGGGGGGGATAGGATATCAAATAAAAGAATTAGAGAGGTAACGGGGGTGCAGCCGGTTGATGAGTATGTTAGATTCTCACGCTGGAAATGGCTAGACCATGTGTATGGAAGACAGGGAATCGTACGATATACACCAGGGTGGGTTGCCCTTGGTAGAAGAGGTAGGGGTAGGCCAAAGGCGACGTGGTTGAGGACAATGAGGTGGGAAGCAGGAGAAGAGTGTTGTGGAGGTCTTGAGGAGTTAGCCCAGGACAGAATGTGGTGGCGTGAGTTCATCGAGGCCCTATGCATCCCCGTGGGTGCCACAGGAAATGATTGATTGATTGATTTTAATTAAAAGCAACCGAGATCTTTATGAACATAGTCTACTCTAGAATATTCTCCTAACAACAGAGAGAGAGAGAGAGAGAGAGAGAGAGAGAGAAGGAGAAAATTTAGACTCTTATGTATCCTTTTGTCCAACAGGGTAGTCTACAAGAATGCCTCCAAAAGCAAATGAATATCATGGGCTACCCGCAGACTGGTTTCGATCATCTCATACATAACTTTTTCAGCTGTCATTTATTTTTTCTTATTTCGTTAAGTATCTTATGATGCCTTCCTACCATAGCCTTCATTTTCATGGAAATGCTACAGCAGCCTTATATTTACTATCACAGTAATATAATTTGTTATAATATTAACTCAGTGGTCTGGTTAAACTAACGTTAAAAAAAAATCCCTCTTGTAAATATATTTTCAATATAGTTCGTTGAAAGCAGTTTGATAGTTGTGTGCAAGGTGAGACAGTCCTATGATTGATCTGTGTGCCATCGGCTACGTGCCCACAAGTTTTACTTTTATTCTCTGTGGTATAAGTGGCGTTACAATTACTATGGCTATCCACGCATGTATGTGCATGTGCACTTGCTTAGACGTGTATAGACCTAGTCATTGCCTCAAAATATAAGAAACTGATGTGCAGGCCTAATCTCTCAATGATAACGTTTGACATGGCTGGCCGCATAAGTCTATGCTTTATTTCAATTAATGTGGTGTATGTGGGATCGCTTATGTAGGCCAACACCAGTTTAAAAAAAAAGCATGCTTGTGTATTTAGGCGGCGCATGATGAAAAAAAAGATGCACAAACAAAATGATCCAAGATCTTCCTAATGATATATAACTTAATATATCTTTTCATTGGAGATATCAATTGCATACTTCACAACTCCGGGAACTCAAATCTGTGGTGTCATCATTCATGCACGAAACTCAACATGACCCAACGGAGTCAGATCCGTACTGGTAAATTAGTTAACAGTCCAAATGATTGCCAGTGGTAATCATTTGGACTGTTAACTAGTGTGACCTCATTCCCCCTTCGAGAGCTAGCCAATCACTGGCGTGCAGTGGGCGGGGCTTAGCTGCAAAGAGCGGTGGACTCTGCCATAGTCCCATGTTAGTTTATACCTACACACATAAGACAATGGGTAATCAGAGAATGTGTGTTTTGATGAGATTTTGAAAGGAAATTGACATATCCTCCACTCTCACACGATTTGTCGGTACTTGGTTCACCGTGGGTGATGTCTGTTTCCAGTTATTTCCAGTTAACCACTACTATGAGATTCAGAGCCTTTGTCCCGGTGTTTTTCCGGAATAACTTTTTTCTGTGCAGTTGGCAAAGATATTACTTAACCATAGTATACTTTACATCCCTACCTAATTTCCGGAAGCATTCTTTATTACTTACATTAGAAAAAAGTATATTCATAAGAGAAAAACAAAGCAGCCGAAGCCAGTGGCGGAGCATACTAATGGATGGGTTCAAAGTTATACATGACGTAAACAAATGCCGTTCCGACTCCTCCCACAAGGTGATGATGACAAACAGCTGTCTCTGAAATTCTGAAAGAATATTCGTACCTTGTCAAGACTTCAAGAATGGCGGCTATAAGTCATTGTCCCCGTGGTTGCAGGACAGCTTTTGTGATTCGACTTGCACAATTGTTTAGAAGTGAGAAGCTCGTGGCAAACCCTACGTAAGCTTGAACAAGTAAATGAATAATAGGGCCCTTTTTTTGGGTAAGGAGTACACCCGGACATCCAAGGCTACCAAGTTTTCGTCATTTGTTGACTTTCATAAGGAGCAGAAAGATAATTATTTATGCTCTATAGAGCGATAGTTGTTGATTTCTTAGTAAAATATAACTTGCGGAACAACATCAAAACTTCCTTTGCCAAAAAAAAAAAATAGTCATGGGTTATAATACATCACTGAATGACCTCTATAGGTCCCATAATCCACCCACTGATTATAATGTCAAGTTTCCTCATATGTAATTATGTTAAATAAAGGATCCATGTAAGAGCATGTCATTTCATATGATCGCTCTTGTCCTCTTAGTGACAGAGTACGACAATGGCTGAAATGTAACATTATAATAAAAGCTGTATTCATATTCCACAGAATATTACCGGCATGGTAGTTCGATTGTTGGTAGGCTTTTAAATACCAAGATTGCTTGCACACTAAAAAGTATAACTATACTCGGTCCTTCAATTTGCTCACTTGAATGATTCTTAATTGAAAGTGGTGAATTGGCAGATCATCCAATTACGACCTACAATAAGCAACTGTTTGTCTCTAAGATTAGACGAAATCATTCTGGACTCATAAAACCTGATAATAATAAGCGAATGAAAATATTAACAGTAATTACCTGCTCGTACATTATGCAGCAAATGTCAAGCGACCATTTATTTTTCCTCTTTTTCGGACAACAAGGATTCTAGCACTCGATCTCATGGCATAAATCCTATATACTACTTCCACTACTACTACTACTACTACCACTACTACAAAGTTTAAACAAGTGGTACTGGTTGTATTTCACTGTTGCCAGAGGTTGAGACTTTTTCACGAGTGGCCAATTATCCATCGAGAAGGAGGCAAATTAATGACGTCATAAGTTACGTCATTATATCTTCGAAAGACATGCCTCTGAGTCTACAAGGAGTCGGTGTTACTCTTATAATTACCAGAATTATGCAACTTTCGTAATACAGAATACAGTAAAAAAAATTAGGTAGGGATGTAAGATACGCTGTGACAAAGTATCACCTTTGTCAGGTACGTTGATAAAATTTTACTCCGGAAAAATACCGGGACACCGGCTGTGAATCTCATAGTAGGTGCTAAATTACGGAAGATGGCTCCCATAGCACTATGGCTTTAGTTATGGTCTAGAACAATGGTTCCCAACCTTTTTTGTCCCGTTCCCCCTTTTCCAGTCACTTTTTCACCTGTGGACCCCTACAACGAAATAGGTTAAGCCAGCAAAATTAATAAAAGATTTTTTCTGCAAAAAATGAATATATTCATGTAAAATGCCTTGCATTGTTATGCTGATTAAGCTGTAGGCCTGTTTATATGAAATCAGAAAACATTCCGTTCAGCACTTTTTTATTTAAGTAAAATACATAGGAAAAGTGTTATGTTAATGTTGTTATAGTTGTAGGTATTGTACGCAAAAACTATCTTTATAATACTTGCCCTATTTTTGAGCTTGCAAGCACATGTATGAATAAAAAAAATCACAAAACCTGTATGAATAAAACACATGTATGAATAACTGTATGAATAAAACACCTGTATGAATAAAACAAAAAATTCACAAAAACAGCAGTGAATGAAACTTTTCATTGGTTAATAAAGTATGTCACTTTATATTTCTCAATGGGACTTTTGTGGTTGTTTTTGAGTAACCAGCTCATGAATCCTTGGTTCAGTGGCAGCCAGTGCACATCTCAAGTCATCTTCCACAGACAGCTTGTTCCTTGATTTTGTTTGTATTGCAAGTGTTAGGAACAATCGTTTGTCGATTGTTCCCTTGGTGGATTGTTGCCTCCTTTTTTTTTTCTTTTTTTTTTTTCTTGTTGGCGAGTTGACGAGTGGTGGATGGTGTCAGACTTCGCCAGTCAGGTCCAAGACAGCAGCAGGTCAGCGGAGAGCATTCTTTTGGACGCGATGGTTGTCGTATCGACTCTGTTGTGGGAGTCCAGTCTTGTGGAACTGTGTCTGAGGACGTGATGGTTGCTGTATCAGCTCTGTTTAGTTGTCCTGCAGTTTTAATGTTTATGCTGTTTGTTTTTTTTATCTACTGTTGCCAGTGTTATTTATGATATTCTGCTGTCTGTGTATTGTTATGATTCTTTTGCATTTAATAATGTGAATTTTATGTTGCTGTCTTGTTAGTTTGTTGATTTGGTCATATAAGTTTTTTTCTCTCCTGGACCTGACTCACTTGTAAATTTTGTAAATAAGCTAATATTAAGGTAACTTTTTGGTTTTGTTCTGCTCCTCCCTCCTTTGTTTGTCACCTCTCGTCAGTCATTACAGCCCAATTGCTTGTTTATTTTAAAGAACCTGTCGATCTCGAAAAGCGAGATCGTAATAGCCAGTAATGAAGAAAGCCCACTTTTGCACAGGTAGGTTGAAGCAAAAGGCAAAGGAACTTGGACTGCCAAAGCACTTATTTTTGGATATGGTTCCATCATTGAACACCAGAAGCTGGACAAGGAGTTTGACTGGAACACATCCTTGGCTGTTGAATCGTGGATAAGCTCAATGAACTCTTCTTGTGCGTCTTCTAACACATCATCAACCTGACATAAGATCGGATTTTTTGCTAATCCTGCATGCTGAGTGCTTAAGTCAGGAAAGTAACGGCGAAATTCATCATCTAGCTGAGACAAGTGATCCATGATTTCCTTGGACAAGGTGCTTGAAAGCTGACCATCAGCAAGAACTTCATTCAATGATAAATTTTCCTACACTCACTCTCTTCTTATATAGCTCCAATTTGACCAAAAATGTATGTATTGAGTCACATTGGCTGAGCAAGTTTGAATCCTTTCCTTGGAGTCTCAAGTTCAGCTGGTTGAAGATTTCAAATATGTCCACAAGATAAGCAAGGCGGAGCTCAAAGTGTTCTGATTTCAATATCTCCAACAGGTCACATTGTTTCCGTACATCAAGAAACATTTCAACTCTATAAAACACTCCCCGATGTGCTTAAACTCGTCTAATGTTAGTCTAAATACAATTAAAAGTAAGTCCCCAGTAATGAACAGGTTAATGAAGTGGCTCTGACATGTTTACAAATTTCCATTGCTTCATTTCAAAGATACCTCAATTCTGCATATATTTAATCATAGTTAGGCATAACAAAATGATTAAAAAGCAAAGTATAACTCACGATTCTAGTAAAAAAGTGACGAAAGTCTTACAGTGATGCAGTCATACCTACTGTACAGCCGTAAGCGACTTACCATCCTGTCTGGTTCGTGTTTGTTTAGAAAAAACGTTTGGCTGCTCATGATTGCGTTTGGATACCAGCAATGGCTGCAGCTTCGGTCCGTTAAACTGATTAGTGATTTTCATTTATATAAGCATCTTCCCTTTATAATAGCTGCAATAGCTGCATTACTATAAATAGCAATATGAATTAATTATTGCACTTACTATTGCCATAATAAAATAAAGGTTATTTATTAATTTTCTCTCTCTTATTCATATATCACGTATATTCATTACACTCGTCATTTTAGGAGGCAATAAATCTTCCTGTCATCTCTATGGACCCCTTGAAATTCTTCCATGGACCCCTTGGGGTCCATGGACCCGTGGTTGGGAACCACCGGTCTAGAACGAACGGGTCAGCCAGCGCGCACATACGGATATGGTTCATCGGTACTTTGACGTCCCACATCCTCTGTCGCGCAGAAGTGAAAGTACACCTGGAGAACGTTAAAATAATGGTATAGAAAACTAGGATTTTAGCTTCATTATTAACACCTGTGCAAACAATTGAAATCTGCAATGGTAAAGGAATGAGGTACTTTGCAAATTGAGCGGAAGGCTCGGATGATCAAGTAGCGAACTCTTACAGGTAAATGGCAACAACTAATCTATTTTCCGAGAGATCAAACAGAAATGTGTATAAATATTATCAAAATAGCGGGAGTGTGGGAATTATGCAAATCCGATCATCCAAGCGGTAGATAGGGAAGTTTTTGTTGCCTGAACGTTCCTCGTCTTATACAGTTGGTTAAGATATTCTCATCTAACACATCTAGTTATGAACACATTTAATGCAACTAGCTGTAAACAATTTCACTGACTCATGTTTTTTCTAAGCAATGGTGATTGTATTTCAAATGCTTATGTATATGTACATGAAATGTAGCATGAAACTAAATCAGAATAGGATCCAGTTTATAAAGTTTATAAAGTTAAAGACACACATTTAAATGAAAATTGTAAACAGGACAGCGAGTTAAATAAATAGTATGATTATTATTTAATCATATGCTGATTTACTGAAATGTTAGAGAAAAAGGGGATTGACTGAATGTCAGCATAGGAAACATCTGGCATTGTTCCTTTGATTAATTAATGTTAAGAATTCTTCTTATACTGAAGGAGATTTTTAGAAAAGCAATTCTTTTGTGACTAACCAAGGTAAATTAATACTATAAATTGCATATGGTCGTCGAAGTTAACCGCGCTACAAGAGTCGAGATATCTAAAACAAATCCATATTTGTCAAAAAGGAATCGTTTCTATATATAAGTCAATCACAGACTTGTATAACACACTGAAGGCTTCACTCAATTTGGAGCAATTATAGCAGATCAAGATTGTCTTGAACACCTCGGATGCGTTAAGCAAATGAATCTGACAGTAGACATGAAATAAACAAAAATAAATTTAATAAATGAAAGGAAACGAGATTCATAGCTAGGGTATTTATATTAGGATGAAATAGCATGGCATCTTTTAAAGAAGATAGAAAGGCAAGGTCAAACTTACTGGGAAGAAACTGATACAACAAGACTCTCATGTTTAATATATTAGAACTTCAAAAGGTAAATATTGTTTAATAGACCATTTTCATTTTCCATAAGGTTCGTTTCTGTAAATAACAGAAATATATATATATATATATATATATATATATATATATATATATATATATATATATATATATATATATATATATATATATATATATATATATATATATATAATATATATATATATACTATAATTAGCAAAAATTCACTAGCAAATTTCCTTGTTTCCTGCCGATCTATCGATAGACATATCTGTCTATCGACATGCGTGCCTACCTATCTATCAGCCTGGGCTGGACAATTGGGTAGCACGGCCAGGAGGCAAAGGATTAAGTAGATTGTGGGCCACTCCTGTTAAGTAGCTAATTCCTTCTTCGAGGCAAAAGTGAATCTGTCTGGCCGACTCTTTCCAGGCAACCCCAGCCACGGGCACAGCTGAAATGACTCAACTCCCTATCGAGGAACTGGCCCCCTGCCCCCAGCAGATGGCACAAAAGGACAGACGAACAAGAGCCCGTCCTCAGAGACTCGTGGGATGATATGGCGTAGAGACACGACGAACACACTCACCACCACCCCCACACAGAGGACCATGCCCCTCGCAGAATGACGCCCTTAGCTCATCCCTTTTCCATCTAACCATGTGGCCCCTGAAAGTATACTTTTACCTTTGTGCACTTCGACCGCCAACCATGTGTTACCTTCGCTGCTGGCCTGATCCTAACACGAGGGCCACCCACTCCACTACCTGGTGCTTCGTGAAGTCACCCACGTGTTGCCTGCACCGTCGGCGCCCCTACATCCTACCACTTGGAAGATCAACGCTTTCACCCTTGTGAATCGGGAGTCAACCATGTGCTGCCTTCTTCGCTGGAACCACTTCTCTCCTACGGTAATGCGCTCTGTGAAGACATCCTTTCAGTCATGCTATGTCCTCATAGAATTTACTTAATTTGAGTGCCAGTAGTCACAGAATCTTTTGTTCAATTACACCCGTGCTATTCAAGTGACTGCTCTCAGTGCTAATCCATTATTAACTCATCGAGGCCCGTTGGCACCCTCATTGCAGCTTTGAATTCATTACCCTTTTGTCTATTTCCACTACTGGCGTATAATCTGTGTATCTCTCATTTCAGAGGGACCCTATATCGTGCAATCTTCTCAGACTGTGCCTGGAATCCCCAGTTTCATTCATCCTGTAGGAATCCCCTTCAGGATCAACAATTTAATTGCATTTCTTCTTCCCGTACTAATGTCTTTGTGTAAATATACTCCTTTTGGTTTACCCACGTGTTTTTAGGTAATATTTCCCCTCAGAAGTTAGAGCCTTACACTCATAGGAAATTCCCCCTTTTCTCTTGTTTTATGTTTCACTGACCCACAAGGTCAGAATCTGTAAATGTTGCTACCTGTCTCATAGAACTATCTCAAAACCAGATTGTCCAGTAAAAAAAACATAATATATATATATATATATATATATATATATATATATATATATATATATATATATAATATATACTTATAGATTCCAGTCCACTGAAGCTCACCTTTTAAGCTTTCCTTTTAATAAGTGCAAAGAGGCCGAGTACATCTTGAAATGTGCACCAAGAGATGAGGTCAAAAGACGAGAAAAGAACCATGAGTCCATCTCCCTAGCAGATGTTATTTGGGAATCACAATGCCATCATACTCTTATCCTTCTCAATACCATCCTCAGAGGTCAAAGTACTGGTGAGACTCTTATCCTCAGGTACACCCAGGCCAGCATAAAAGGAGGCTGCAAGAGAGAGCCTGCCTGCTTCAAGTGACCGACTCATCCAAGGTCAGACGTATATCATCGTCTCCTTACCTTCCCATGATGCATATGGGAGCTCTTTCTAAGATCAGGAGGGTCAAATCAGGAATTACTGTACAATCCAGTGGATCTCATTTCTAGAGGACTAGAATTGATTTAACTGAGGTAAGGTGTATCCTGGGATCGAAAGCCTCGCTAATCTTTAAATCTGTTTGTCTGACTTCACAAGAAAGCTTTTTCTCATTCAGGTTCACTTTGTCCTTCGATACACCCCCTCCCCTCACCATCAGCGATCTTTCTCAAGCATTCAAATGGTAAATTCTCAAGTAAAGTAACTCGCTGCAACAATGGTGCAGCAAGTAAATCATTCATATTCCCCAGTCCCTTGATCAACCATAAAATAGAGGCAATTAGAGTACTGTTTCTGTGCATGACCGTCCACTAACCAAGGTTATCTCTCTACTTGCTACAGGAGAGCTGTTTGTGCAACCCTGCCACCTGGCCCCAGCTTGGATCCTAGCACTACTATCAAAGCTTACAAGGGCCTACTTAATTGCGCCACAGATATATTTGCTACTCTTTCATACCCCTGTTCACATTAGTTATTTGTTAAACCTTGTAAATAAACCCCCTGTTAATCATTCTCTATTGTATACTTCCATCCAAGTAAAGTAATAATCTCATGGGCTTAAAGTATTACAACATGGTAAGTAGATTACCAAGTAAACTTGCACGTTCTCTCTAAATACATACGACCACGAGTGGCCATCAAGGTCAAATCCAGGGTTTCCATGTGTTATCCGCCCCTTGTTCTGTAACAATATTATATATATATATATATATATATATATATATATATATATATATATATATATATATATATGTATATATATATATATATGTGTGTGTGTGTGTTTATGTGTGTGTATAATTTTTTCTCATTCATACCTGGAAGAGAGAAAAAATTAATGAACCTGGGTATCTGACAGAATGCCAGTTAAAGACAACCGCGGAGTCCATGACAGATCTTTCTAGGCTGTAGACACTTCTTCTTTTAACGTGCTTGTTTTCCCATTTGTAAGGGGTAAGCACGATGCCTTCTTTTAAAGGACTTTGATTTGGCTTTGGGGTAGACTGTAGTCTCGATCGGCTGCCCTGCCTGTCATCGCTTAGACCCCGGTAGCATATGTACATGTATTGTACCAGTCACCAGTGCCCTTTCTCCCAGCAGCAAGGAGTCGTTGCGTGGTTTAGGTCGACAGTCGAGACGTGTGAGGTGTCTGTTATGTTTTTAGAAGATGTTGTAGTGGTTTTGTTTGTGTGTGTATTAGTCTGTAACACACATTGGCTTTAAGCAAACCTATGTGTTGATTACATACATAATCCCGAGGTGTCTGCACAGATAGCAAAGTATCCACCTCTCTGACCAGTTGGCTGAGGATTTGGACCCGCGACACAGGCCTCTAAGAAGTCCGAGCTGCTGCTCTAACCGACCTGGCCATCGAGGCTCTGCCGTAGACACTACGGACCCCAAATAGATGTCATAGTATTGAGCCCAAGTCACATGGCCGAGGGACTTACACTTACTTCTGAACTTGTATTTTTATAAGCTACATTGGTTATCTAATTCTTTTGCACCTGAGAGCGTCATACTGGTGCTCATGACAAGAGAACGCCTTCTTGCTGCTATGGCTAAAGATTCAGAGACACACTCTTGCAGGGACCATTTGAATAACTCCCTCCTGGAATTTTAACTCTAGATGTTCCCATTACATCTTTGAAGATTACGATATGTATCGTTTTATTATAGATAACTATTTTTCTCAAAGTGCACTCTTTTATCGCCCAGTTCCTATACACGTTGTTTGCCGACAGACACACTATAGTACATTGTCTTGTCAAAATACCTACAAGAGGAACCGAATGTCTTATTTGTATAATATTCAAAGAGCTTTTTTTTTAAATATTTACTTTATTTTCATGTAACATTCATATGTTTTTATTTCTTTCATGGGTTTGCAGTATGCTCAGTAAGGAGCTGTCTTCTGTTTCCTTGGGTTTTATATTATAAAAAGTGGGCAATCTATCCACGCTGGATTCCATTGTGAAGCTAAAAGCGTGTGTTACAGGAAACGAATAATAAGCAGCCTACTGAGGTCCCAGGTTATACCAGATAAGGAAGGCTGGCATCTATGCAGCAGAAGAGGCGATGGTCATGTTATGCACAGAAAACTTAATTTTCTGATACATTCATATGCATAACAGGAAACGGAACTAAGAGAGAGATGGGTGCTATGTTTTCTGCATTTGAGAGTTGTGTGGCAAACAAGGTCCTTCTCTGTTATCATAAAAGACCATTTTCAACATTTTTATTTCTAGAATATTTACAGGTGCAAGTCCTGCTTTGTAAACAATAGCCAAGATCATTTTGATAGTCTCAAAAATAGTAAGGAGACTTCACATCGACAGATGTAGAACGGGTTACCTTTTGCGACCTTGCTTGTACACCTGTCCTGTTTATAACAACCTTGGCATTCATTATATAATTCACAGCCTTCATTTAATGATGTGCTTTCTGGAGATAATCGTTTTGTGTTAGAGAATATCTATTGTCTATGTTTCATAATCTTCAGTCTTTCAAAATCTACCTGCAGGTTCTTGAGAGGAAGTTTGTCTTCGTTGCTGGTGAAGTTTTCATGGAATTATATTCGAGAAAGTATGGATATGGGCGGTTTTACTTTGGTCGAGAGAGGTTCTTTCCCGGTTATGTTGGCATCGCTTTTCAGATGGGATCTCCCATCACACCAGTCTTCACACATTTGTAAGTTATTTCTTTGCTTCTTTCCACAAAACTTATAATACTGTATTTCAGTTGTTTATTTTGTTGCGAAATTATGCAAGATAAATACAATCTGTCCTTACTGGGATGGGATCCAATTCATTTTAAAATGAAATAGTATCAGCGCCTGGTCTAAGCTAAGCCATTGTACCATCACGATGGACTGCAACAGATTTAAGTTCATTTGAAAAAAATTCATGTGATGAAAGCCACTTCATTCAGCTTCAATATTTTGGACGATAACCAGGTCAGAGTTTGGATGACCACCAAACCAAACCTATATTTAAGGGACAACAGGCAAAAAGGTTGCATAATTCAAATGTATTCAAACTCTTTTATAAGAACCTGACTCTGTAACCGAACAACTAAATTTTATTTGTTTCTCCTTAACATTGCTCCTGCACAATGGCCTCCCGGTTGACCTTGGTTTTGTTTCCCTTGTTTGAAAGTCAACTCTGGTACGTTTTCCCTTTCTCTCCTACTTATTTCCTTATCTTTTACTCATTTATTTATTGTATCACAACTCGTTTTGTAAAATTTTTCATTTGCTATGAATTACAGTATCTGCATTCTGGTCAATCATATTCTTATTTACTAGATTTCTGTAGCTTCTAGACGTTTTGACTTTTATAATGCCTGAATAATAATAATAATAATAATAATAATAATAATAATAATAATAATAATAATAATAATAATAATAATAATAATAATAATAATATTTCTGGTCTGGCAGCTTTCCAGTTTCTTGTTAAGGAGATAGCGAATATTCCATCCACCCCTCCCTGCAGCCTCATGAAGCCTCCACACAGTATAAATGATTCCTTTATCAACCTTTACATCCAAGGACTGCCTTATCAAGACCCAGCTTATGTAATATGCGCAAATTAATTATAAAACAATTATGTGGTTTATGTAAATGTTTTGTAATTGGTTTACATATGTTCCATAAACTTTTAGTAATAGCTTATTATCTATCTTATGCTTTCATTAACTGATTTCCTATTATTTTTTTCCTAAACCATCTGTGATCACTTTATATATCCCATACCTTCAGCCATATCCTTTTGAATCAGTAATTCGATGAACTTTCAGTAATGTTCTCAATATCTTAAAAGCTTTCAGTGATAACCTTTGTTACATTCAAATCCTTAGTCACAGCAGTCTATGTATTCCCAAAATGTTTAGTAACAGTTCTCATTATATGCCCCAACCTTCAGTAACAGCTTCGAAATATTCCTTCTGCATTCAAGTAATAGCTTTATGTATATTCTATAGTCAGTGAATAATTTGTTTCCTATATGTCTTACTCCTGAACCTTTATATACAAGTGACAGTATATCCACTAAACATTTAGTAATAGGTACTTGTACATTTCCTAAGTCATCAGCAATTTTTTCACATTATATACTTTCAATATCAGGAAGAGTATTCCTTATTTCTTGTGCCCTAAACTACCAATAATAGTTTTCTATATATTCCTTAACTGCAGTTATAGCTTTCTATATATTCCTTGACCTTCAGTAACAAAATTCTCAATATTCCAAACCTACAGTAATGTCTCTATATTAGTGCCTAAATTTCTAGTTATATCTCTCTATCTCTATTGAAGCCTTCATCAGTAGGTTTCTGTTTTATGTTTTAGTCTCTAAAGTCTAAACCTTCAAATTAATTTCTAAACCTTCCTTTATCAAAAAAAAAAAAAAAAAAAAATGGTTTCATGCACTTCAAGCGTGTTGCTCCTCTTCGTATTTGCGTCAATAGTTCTGTCATTTCTAATCTGACGTTCCTTTTTAACAGCATACTCAGGATGCAGGAGACTGGTTATTTACCCAAAACGCTTGACAATGAGTTCCAAACAATACCACGGGAAGCATCAGTGGAAGAAGAAGAGACGAAGGGTTTTGCTGTTACCGTCACGCACCTTCAGGTAAGCATCCAAAGCTTAACTCGTTCTCTTCACTCTAGGTATGAATTATTCTCCCCCAAGCGGCTACAAAGTGTAAGGAACAATTGATAAATATAAATATGAAATATCTGAATATACTGACATTCGGACGTCTTACATAAATGGTAAAATAAGAATTGCATGGTTATATGGACCAATCAGTGCAAATGAAATAGCATCCATTAGTGAAAGAGAAGACTAAATAAAAATATTTGATAATGAAATGAGGCAAACTCTATAATGCGGATTGAAAATAGCGAAAACTGAGGAGTAAAAGACTTTTGGAGCCTCTTAGAAGATCCTAGTGTGTTGAATCGTGTTAATAAACTAGCGTCTAGGTCTAGTCATATGCTAACAGTGGATAATGATTGCCATCTCTCATATTATTATATAACGATTACTTATAACACAAATACAGGAAACAAAGAAAAGTAGTACAGTCATTTTTTAGAGAATTTGCCGCTTTAAATTCATAGATGAAATTATTGTATTCATGAACTGAAAATAATCAAAACATAGCTTGTTGCTGCAACAAAACAGTTGTAATACTTAGTATTGATGTGGGTGAATGTGTATAACATTTCTTAAATTCTTATGGTAGTGTTTAGCTCAAAACACAATCATCATTGGCCGATCATTATAAAAGAGGCTGAAATTTACTCCGGTTTAATAATAAAATCAGATATGACATGAAAACGGGCAGCTAGCCAGAAGTAAGGAGATTAAAAACAAAACTCCGGAACAGACAGAAATATCGAAAAGACAGCGAAATGAAGCGACTGACTTAAAGTGGTTAAAACAAGACGACTTCTTGTCTGAGCCAATACTAGCAGGAGCAGCAGTGACAAAGCTTGGTCAGTTTATTTTTTTAATAAAATAGAAAATAACTCAGCCATAAACTGAGAATAAAGAACTTGCAAATAAATTTGCAAATTACTGTAATGAAAAATGCGACAAAAAGTGAAACTGAGATAACCATATTTCTCCCAGAACCCCCAACAGGTGGCTGAGTTTCTAAAAGATTAGATATAGTGAAATCTAAAAAAAAAAAAAGAAGAAAAAAAAAGAGAAGACAAAACTCAGATTGTGGTATTTTCCATTTCGCAAGGGGAAAATCATACAGAAATTTCACATTTCTAACCTGAACTTGAGTATCATTCTAATCAAATCTACAAGAATCTGATAATTCTAGCGTCCTGATGAGGAATAACACAGGCCCATCGATGCAATCCCGTCAGAAAGACAAAAATGGTCTATCAGCTCCATTGACACAACTGACGATGCCCTAATACTTGTATATGTCCACGATGGACCTCTCCAAGCAGATATCCATCAGGAAGGTATTCACAACATTAAGCAAGACGGAACCTCACTTTTGTGATAAATATATTTACAGCACACTCGGCCACTGTTGTCTATGCATTCTAAATGCAATGCAGATTCCAAGACTTGAAGATGTTTGACCTTATCAGCAACAAGATGTTTCTCCTTTCCTGTAATATTAAAAAACCTGACAATACCTACCTGGAATAAAAAACTGTTAACTCCCGCCTCGCCCCTGCCCCCCCCGCCCCCGGCATCCCCAACAATAAAGGGCGCCCACAAAAAACCAAGGCCTAGGATACATGAAAGCGCAGCCTACTTTGACCCTATTATCAAGCCAGGAGAATTGTAGCCGCAGGTATTGGACCAGTAAAACTGACAAGTAACTGGCCACCCTCCGATCAGGAATGAGGAAAATGATGATGATTCCACCCGACCCCATTCTACTGTAATTGTCATGCTATACTTCATTAGGCATAAATGTCAATGAACTAGGTTTGTAATTCTGTGTAATAGTTTTTCACGATAAAAGAATAAGAATAGCTGATTGCGTCCCCATCCTCAGAGGAATATACCATAATCTTAGAGTACTGTGTCTACCAGAAATGGAATATTAATATACATTGAGGAAAAGAACTACAAAATTAATCTACCTGATGTAACCAAGATATTTAACGTAAGGCTAAATATCTTGACTGTATTATTATCAGCCATAACAATATCTATATGGCAAAAAAGTGTTGATGTTTAATTCGCGAAACTTGAAAGCGGCCAAGAACTAATGAACAAGAACATATGGACATCAATATTACACATTTTGCTCCATATCTATTATAATGGCTTCACATATTCACTGTGAAGAAATTTCTGATGCACACAAGTTGTTTATCCTAGGTCATGAAGACCGTATTAGCTTCCCAAGACTAGTCAAATATTAACGGTAACCGCACCCAAGTAGCCCCTTTCTCTATGAAGCTTTCCCGACCCAACTTGTTAAGCATACTCCTTACAAGGGTTGTTGCTAATCTTAGTCCAAGAAAATCGTAATAAAAATTATATGTTTTATCTCAAGTTTACCACATCGATTCTATATTCTTTGTTTCAGGCTGGCTT